>NC_050583.1:12679682-12764682 GCF_013368585.1 Megalops cyprinoides | reverse complement strand
GGGGGGGGTTGAGGTTTGGGTTACTCTGTTTGGTCACAGTGTCACTGTAGCTGCATGATGGCGGAGCAAGGTGTGGTGCCCAGTACTGAAACCATTTCTGGGCCGCTGTACATGTAGACTAGCCAAGTTAAAGTCCCTGCTTTTCTTTCTTCCTTTCTGTCTTCTCCATTCAGTAGATAATTCCCCCGAATTAGCTTAACAAATGCAACCTCCGTAACCACACATAAAAGTTTGCTGTTCAGTTACTGATTAAAACAGACAAGGATCAGTGCAGCACTCCCCGTTAATGTGTTGGGAATATGTAGTCGTTGTGAAATCAAAGCTAGATGAATATTTGGGTTACTGAATAATAATTCAATATTTTGCATTGTTACATCACCCAATTTGCTTAATGTGCAGAGTAGACAGATAATGGGAAGATGCATTCACAAAAAATGGAGCTGGACTTCAGAAATACTAGAATTGCAACATAGCATGGAACACTTCTTATTCACTGTAAAAGGCAGTAATTCAAGTGACTTGTTGCAAAATAATTATGGAGGCTCCACTTCCAGCTCTTAACAAACCAATTCAGTTACCTCTGTGATGGCCTCTACTCAACACCACTGCTAACAGTGAAAAACCTTGAGAATGTTTTTGGTCGACACATACAGCTTTACACAGTTGAAAGCTGTTTATGGAGGGTAAGGCAAGCGTAATATGGACATTGTGAGAATGCAATGAAGGAATTAGAGAAATGGAATTTCCATCCATGTGTGTCCACATATCTTTGTGAATGTGGGATTTTGTGTCAGCCTGTGCATTGGTTAATAATCACCATGGACAGCATGACTGCAGAATTTGCCAAAAATCCAAGGGTGGCAAATGACGTGACCGGAAAGGAACAAGAATCGTTTTAATCAAATCTATCTGACATTGTTAATAATATCTGCCTTCTGCCACCACATGCCACCTGTGGCTAATTGCTAATTAATATACCTAATTAAACTGGACATGAACGATGTGAATACCTAAAAATATAGCAGTATGAATTAATTAAATCTTGTGTTGTTTCTCTTTTTTCCCCATTTTCATTTTGTTTTATGTCAGTCAACAAAACCAGGTTGTTCTCAGAAATACAAGGTCAGAGCATTTAGGAAGGAAGAGCGTGTTATCATGGGAGTGGAGACAGTGAAATACAGAGCTGGAAAGAGGCAGAAGAGAAGGAAAATACAATTAAGAGGAACCTACATTATATATCCCTTCCCTAAAACAATGTAACAGCGGAGCATTTTGACCGATTGACTGACTTCAGGAGACCCCCCCCCCCTCTTGTGACCTCTAGGAAACCCCCCTTCTCTGTAACATGATTATGGGTAATGAGTGAGGGGTGAGTGATCCCTATCAGTTCCCATCCCTACATTGCTGCAGTGTCACCCCCCCCCCCCCCCCCAAAAAAAAAACAAAAAAGAAATCACAGCAAGGCAGTGATGCCATATTGCGGCCACTTAAGTGCATTTGTCTAAAATACCCCTTGATTCAGTACTACCACCAGACCTTGCTCCTCCCCTCTTTGTACTGCATCTAAAACTAAAAGGGTCACACAGTCTCACCCATCATTCCTAAGGGGAAAGAAACGATCACAACTGTCATTCTGACACCCCTTTTCCACAGTGTTAAAAAGAGAAAAAGAAAGGAAAGAAGGTAGGTAAAGGAGCACAGTCGTGTCGCACGCCTTACCACACGGAACAGACCAGACTCCCTGTTGCGTGGCACTTTGGTCCATCTCAGGCCGAACTTGGACTAGCCAAACTGACAGGGTGGACAAAATGTCTGCCTGCTCTTGCACACAGCCCCCAGTGACAGGGCAGGCTTTACTACCCCCCTTCTGGAGGCCGTTACCACTACTACTACCCTATATCAGAGTGTGAAACTACGCCAGCAACCTGCACGGGCCTGAATCCTGTAAAAGCCTGTGGGTATTTCTGCTTGGTGAGAGTTACTGAAATGCAAAGCGCCCCGGGGGTCCACCACATCCTGTAGCTCCAATTCCAGATGCAAGCAAGCACTTTTAGCTTAGCTCTAAGAATCCACACGTTTCTACACCTCTGCACTCCTTCTTGGCTTCGCACCGAATATAAAGAACTCACACATCACCAGGTTTCAAGATGAACGCGACACCCTACATGCAGTGTAAAAAGCGTGTGGGTGTCTGCATCCATATGCACACTCTGGTTAATTGTGGACTTAATACAGAGAATAAACAACTATATAAACATCACTTACACATTTTCCTCAAGGTGAGGATTCAAGAATTTGTGAAATGACTAATTCCTCATCTTATTTTATAAAGAATTTGTTTTCCACATTTCAGAAGAAAATGTTACAAAATGATTGCGTTTAGAATTTAGAGACTACCATACTGACTTTTTTCCCACAGTTCTGGTTGTTTAGTGATTTACGTCTAACGGAGACCAGGTAAACCTGCTCAATTCTGACTTTCTTCAACACAGGGTCCACTAATCCTGACCTCATCCCTCAGGCGGATTATGAGGCTCTGTGAAGGATCAAAGTATCAGGCAATTGAGGAGTCTGCTCTGCTTTCTAAAGAGTCCCCCTCCTACTGTGTCCCTACACCTCACAGCTTCTGCTGTGCAGAGACGCCCTTCCAGTAGTCGAGGATGTCATGCAGATCCTCATCCTTGGCGAACTGTACCTTCTTGCGCAGGGCGTGGCCGGCGGCCATGTAGGTGGCCTCCTCCCGGAGGCTCTTCTTGTAGGGGCGGAACCGCTCCCAGATCCTGAGCGTGCTCTCGGAGGAGTACTCGGGGCTGGAGGAGTAGCCCGAGTAGTTGTGGTGGCGAGGAGAAAGCTGAGAGTAGGCAGCGTCCCTCTTGGTGCGGGTGAGGGGCTTGAGGAAGGAGGCTTTCTGGGTAGGGGTGTCGGCGGCACCCTCGTAGTAGAGAGCCGGGAAGGAGTGCCGGTGCTCTGAGCAGTGGTAGTCCGGGTGCACCTCCAAGTGGTGTTGCGCCCCCGTTCCTGCTCCCCCGCCTCCTCCTCCACCACCGCCGCCGCCCTGACCCCCAACCAGCGGGAGCCTTTCGAGGGGCTCCCCACACCCCACGGGGCTTCCTTTCTCTGGGTACTGGCATGAGTCAGGACTGCGGGGCTCGGGAACATCCAGGCTGAAGACGCGGGCACTTTTGATAGATCCACTGGACGAGACGCTGCAGCGGTTCTTGATGGAGCTGAGAACCACGACCGCTGCATCCGCACTCAGCTGCCTCTGCAGGGGCCGGACGGCGGTGGCGGGAGGGGGGTCCCGGTACGGGGGAGAGAGGAAACCCCCGCCGCTGATCCCGGGCCTCTCAGAGAGCGGCAGGACAAGAGGAAGAGGGGGAGGAGGGGGGATTTTGGGGGATGCCAGAATCTGACACGACTCTGTGATGCTAGCTGAGAGTGGGATGATGCCCCTGGCCAAGGAGGTTATGCAGGTGGGAGGGGGAGAGGTGGGGTTGTCTGTCGTGGTGGCAGCCGCAGCTGCCGCAGCTGCCACGGCAACGGAGTCCAGCTTGAGTGCGTCAATGCAGTTGTTGATGATCTGGTTCACTTTGTCCACTTCCTTGGCAATGGTGGAAATCTCTGATGCAGAGCCCCGGCCATCATCGTCGGAGTCCTCTCCCGCATCAATCCCGTCCTCCTCGCGCATGTTGTCCTCCCCAACCCCCTGCAACCCTCCATCCCTGCCTCGGTCCTCTCCGGACGCAGAAGTCCTCACGTCCATATAGTTACCTTTGTTGGCAGCCACGGCTTCCGAAAAGGCTGTGGCTATCTTCTCCACCTGTGGGATGGAGGAGAGGCGGGAGGAGCTGGTGTTAGCTGAGCCCTGCAGCATCCCAGAGCTGGAGGAGGCGGATGGGGGCAGCTTGTGGTGGTGCTGGTGGTGCGCTTGTTCATGAAGCTTCTGCACGGCCGAAGGGTCATTAGCTGCTGCTGCGGCTGCTTCGGGCCCGTAGCGCATCTCCAGGATGGTCTTCTTGACACTGATGGACTTCTGCTTCTCTTCTTGTATCCGGCGCCTGCGCAGACAGTAGTAGACCAGCCCCAGCACGATCAGCATCCCGAACAGGCAGCCCAGGATTGTCATGATGTAGTGGGTGGTGGTGGAGGGGCTGCGAGGCATGTCGTCTGGACTTGGCATGCGGGTGGCGAAATGGAGGCAGGTGTGGTTGTAGCGCTGGGAGTTGCGGATGGAGGCCACGCAGAAGGTATAGTTGGTATGCGCCTTCAGGTTGTTCAGCGTGATGATCTCCTTTTTGTTCTTGAGGTTCATGACATCGGACACATAGGTATGGTTGTACTGCACCAGGATGTACATCTTGCTGTACGGCCGGGGGATCTGCACCATCAGGGAGGCCGAGTAGAGGGACACCTCCTGCAGCTTCATGCTGGGGCTGTAGGTGGGATCAGTTGTGGAGGAGGTGGTTGGCTGGTGGTAGGGCCCCACACGGTCGGACATATCTGGGCCGATGCCCGAGGATTCAGAATCAGGTGGCAGGGAGGTGATGCCAGGGATGATCACCCCGTCCCGGCACATAGAGTACAAGATCGTGCGGGCGTTCCGCCCGTTACCCGACACGGGGCTCAGCAGCGGGTAGCCGAAAAACTCGCGGGGCGTCTCACACTGCAAGCGATCGTAGGTGCGGGTCACATTGTTGAAGACCTCCAGCCAGATGAGGAAACTGTACAGCTCACAGCCACAGTGGAAGGGGTTGCCCGCCAGCTCGCACACCATTAGCCGACTGAGGCCGGTGAAGGTGGAGGGGTCCAGGCGGGCCAGCTTGTTGGAGGACAGGTCCAGGCTGCTGAGACTGGGGCACTCCCAGAATGCATTGGGGGAGATGACCTCGATCAGGTTGTGCTGCACGAAGAGGCACTGCATGCGGCCCAGCCCCCGCAGCATGCCCTCCGTCAGGTTGGTCAGCTTGTTGTAGCCCAGCTGCAGCACCTGCAGGTTGGCCTGCCCGGCGAAGGCCCCGTCCTCGATGTAGGCAATCTCATTCTTGGTGAGGTTGAGGTCGGTCAGGTTGGTGAAGCGGCTCAGAGAGGTGAAGTAGACCGCCTTCAGCTTGTTCTCGTTCAGCCGCAGGTCGTGAACTGTGTTGTTGATGTGCTGGGGGATGGTCTCATAAGGGGGCTGGTTCTGGCTGCAGATGGCCAGCCACACGTAGCCCTTGTCCCCTTCGATGAGCCAGCAGTCGGCCCGCACTAGCACAGGCAAGTGGAGGAACAGAAGCAGGGAGACTAGGGACAGGAGGAGAGAGGGGGCAGTAGGGCGGGGAGGGGTGGGTATGCAGAAACAGCAAGCCATAATGGGTGGAAAGGGATAAGGGACGGTTGTCTTTATAAAGAGGGGAAAGAGAGAGAGGGAATGCTGGGAGTGTTGTATCTTAGACAGGGGCACAGATTAAGGCAAGCAGGCTTGAGTGAAGAGCTACTTGTTGAAACGGGGTTCTCAAAGTCAGTCACAGCCGTATGTACAGCATGGCAGCCAGAAGAGGCCCCATTTTAGGTCTTCCGTGTTGGGGTGCAGTGTTGAGTTCCACAGGATGTAGGCATGGCCTCCTTTCCTTGTGCTTGTGTCAGAACGGAGGTTAAAAATGTTCACTGCCAGCTGGTGAACCTATGGGAGAGAGTACAAGAAGGAACATTAAGATGAGGAAAATTAATTATGCAGGGTGATTTACACTGACTGAACCCTTTGAATCGGGCAGAAATGAACTAAAATCTTTTGCTCATTGCCTCGTTACACTCATAACTAGATGTATTAAGAGTCCTTTTAATGTCGTTAAATTTTCATTTCACCTGGAGGCTGGATTCACACTTTAACCACCTCACTAGTAAAAAATACAAACACTTAGAATGTCATATTACGTGAATATATTTTCAGCTGAGAGTCCAAAGCATAATTAAATTAAAATTTGATACTTTAATGCTGCTGTTAGTGTGGACACAACTGGATATGTGAACTGCTACAAAATGTTTTATGAAAAGACAGTAGATTTGCCATGCATATAACAGTTTTATATGGTATTGAAAATTTCTTAACTTTCTTCAGGACTTATTACAGAACATGTTAATGTTCAGGAAAAATCATCAACACACAAAACACTGGACTACAACTGACTAAAAAAATGAAAATGCCTTCTCTGCTTTCAGACACTTTATGAGCCCAAAATATTTGCTCATAAAGCTTTGAGATAATACGTATCCCATAAATGCAGTACAAGTGCAATATGGAGTACAAATACAATTTGTCCATTTGAAATCTGTGCTTGATAACAAAGGATTTAGGACTCCAACTTCCACTAAATCTCACTTACATTCTAACCCAGACAAACAGCAACTATATTAAGGTTTACACAGTATGTAACCTTTAATGATTTTTTTTTCTTTTGCATCAGCTGTCTTTCCGAGATGCTTGGTAAATGAAAAATGTGCCAGTTTAGCTGATGTAGCTTTAACACTTTTAAGTGGCAAATGTTTATTTTTCCCTTTTACATAGTTTGATAATGTTTAAAAATAAATCACACATGATGTGTTATTAGAAAAATAGGAAAGGGGTGTGATTTGGGAAAATCCCATGCCTCTGAATTATTATAGCATTAGCATCGTAAATAACTGCTAACAAGTACATGCTTGCTACCTCCAAAATGAGATAAAGAAAATGCCTGTGAGTGCTGTTGCAGTTACACCTGGGAGAAAAATAAGTAAGCAAGAGGAACTTTTATGTGTTTGAGGTGTCAATCCAGCATGTGTACAGCTACTCAAAATGATCATGCTCAGAAAGCTTTGGCCTGGGAACAATAATTAATGATTTTGAAAAATGCGGACCATTGAAAAATTCTCTGACCATTTGGAATACTTAAGTGGTGAGATGAAAACACATGTATGTCTTTTTTGTCTGAGGAGGAGAGCGGCATACTAATAATATTTGGGTGTGAAACAGGATGTATAAGACTTAAGATAACATTTGCTCATTAACTAGCTAGCTAGCCAAATCATCACGTCAATGATTGAACAACTGGCTGATTAGATGTCAGCCATAATTTTAATTGCTTGACCAAACAGGCCAGCTCTCAAGGTAAATGGGCACTAATAATGTCGACAGCTAGATGCTGTTAGTCTTGAGCATATGAGTAATTTGTAGCTGTATAGTTATGTGTTTTGTACTAACATCTCCAAGGCTTACAAATGCAGTAGTTCTATGGTATTGAATAGGTTTGTTTTTATTCACAAGTTCCTGTACCCATAGGCTAAAGCACGCATGTGTGAAGTTATGCATACCAGGAATCCATCATCTCTGACTGGTTGTCTTTACCCTTTGAGTGTGCTTATTTCATGACAATATATAGACTTTGAGTGGACCTACACTGAAACACAACTTTAAACTCATGCAAATTTGAACTTTCAAAAGCTATACTGAACTAATTGTAAAAAAAAATGTTTAGCAACAAATTTTTTCTACCTTATAGGTGATTCCTGTGGAAAAAGATTGACCATTTCCACAAAGTGGTCAGCAACAGTGGCATAGTTGGAAATTCTTGTTAGAACAACTGGAGCAGCATTACTTTCTGCCTTTACTTCACCTCACTACAAGATCACGCAGCTAGACAACTATGGATTATTAAACAGGACACTTACCAGACACAATGTCAGTGTTCCTACCTGGAGGTCACAACAGTTTTCCCCAGCATTCTATAACCCAGCCATACACAGCCCACACTAGCCTCCCAAGCCCTTCTACTGCTCCCTCCTTGTGATAGATTCATGCCAAGATTCATAGGAAAATTGACGAAAAGACAAAGCTTGCTAGATACATGCTCAAAACAAGCATGCTTATATTATTGCCAAGGAAATGATGATAGCGTAGTAATGTTATGTTAAATATTACAGATTTTTTTTTAGCTAACTACATTGCTGACATGTTTGATTTTTACATGCAAACTGAGGGTTCCACACAGCATTTGCTTCCTACTCCAAAGCTTTCATGGGTCTCAGTAGTTTTAAGATATTAAAAGTTTTAAGTCTTATTAGAGCTTGCTAATGCTGTAATTGACATAACAGTGTAAAAGAACTCTTGCTGAAATGCTTTATCAGCATCGATGACTAAGCAACAGTCTAAATCTAAGTTCCACCTTACAGAACTAGTTAGAAGCTATGGTTACCATATTTGAAATAGTATTGGAGACACTGAGGAGTAACGCCATGAATATTCAAGCTCTTTATCGACTGTTTAGGCAAGCTATCAAGCTAAGAGATGAACAGCATTGAGCAGGAAGATGGCAACATCGATCTGTAAGGGAAATGCGCTCCAAAACCGAACATGTAAGTTCTCCATTGCACAATCCGTTGTTTGTTAAATACCTTAGCTTGCAGCTGACAGCATGAATTTACTTGTCGAGTTGATACTTTTCTGGCAGAGAAGGCGTACAGAGCATTGTATTTCAAAGCAGTCAGTTCCCCCATTCGATGTTCCAAAAATACAACTGCATCTGAGGTAATAACAGAGGTGACAACAAATGCTTTTTAAATGCTAAACAAAAATGGAACAGATTCAAATGATTATATCATAGTCTGTAACACAGGGAACATCTTGTCGTCACATGAAGAATTCACTGCAGTGACACTTTAATACACTTTGCGATGACTCATCAAAATTACAGCATGCAATGTTTTTATTTTATTTCATTTTTACAAGTATGGACTGATTCATATGTTCATATTTAACACAACTCTCTGCATAGCTTTCTGCCACAGAGCTGCTAGCTTAAGTAAAAACATTTCCACTTTGTCAAAGAGAAAACAAGTAATAGTAACAAAATGTACTTCTGAGAATGTTTTTACCATCCTGCTAAAAACACTAGAGAGACGGTATGTTCTGGTATGAATTTTTTAATGCTAAGCAAATGGAAAAAGTGAGGATATTTTTCTAGTATCACTAACATCTTACACTGTAATTCTGATTAAGGACCTGATCTATAGAGCGCTATATTTTTAACAGACATGATCATTTTCAGAGTCTGCTAGCACACATTCGATTGAACTATGATACACAATAGAGCTATGTTTGCAATTGCTGTCAGACAATAATATTTAAAATGTGATTATATGCATTTGGATTTGCATACACAAGATGTGGTGAAAAACACGTTGTAAACGTGTGCATACTGCACAAAACCATTTGTACACAGTAATTTATTATCATTGAAATTGTACCAAATAGTCATTTATCAACTAATACTAAATAATTGTTAATAAACTGGTCAGATACCTTGATTTGTCCTCATGTGGCAGGCATTTCAAAGGATTGTGAATATCTGTGCACATTCCTGTCTCCTCCAGGCATGAGCCACATCTGGCTGCAGACATGTACATCTGTTAATAAAGGCAAAAGCGATCTTGTCCCTGGAAGAGATGTCCCTACACTCTCATGCTCACCCTCACTGAATTTACAGAGTGACATCACATCGATGGACTGGACTGCTTGGATGAGGTGTCCTTTTGGACATATGTGGCCCTGGGATCAGCTGCCAGCACCTACTCCCACTGGAGCGAACCATTGCAAAACCATTCCAGCAAGCTATAGAGGTGCATGAATATGCAAAGGCACTGCAAGCTGATTTGTATTTTGTGCGCACTGGCACCCAGAAGTGCACGAAATGTAGCTCCCCCTTTCCCTCAAGAGACTCTCGGCACTATTTAGACATTAATATGCACTGTAGTGCTTTAGTGTCAAAATGAGTCTTCTGTCACCCCCCTTTTCACAGCACACGCCACTGATGTATCCATGAAGATAATTTGGCCCGTTTCCATTTAGCCGTCAGAGACAGCTCTGCATCGCAGGGAGGTTTGAACGCATATGCATACGCACCATTAACTACTCAACAAGCTGAGCATTAATTCATTTTTTTTTATGCGACATCCTGAAAAAAAAAGCAAGGAATTTCCAGTCACGCAGGAAATGTTAAGCTAGGTTTCACACTGAATCTACATGTAACATGAATCTGAGGTTAAATACTCCTGAATAGGAGGTGAAGACACAGACGTATACTGTAGTGACAGGTGGGAACAGCCTCCTGTGAATGGGAGAAATGGAGAAAAGCACCTCTGTCTGCAACATACAGTGCCACTCAAAAGTTTGGACACACCCAATTAACATAATGGGAAACATGCATTCAAAGATGTTTTTATCCAAAGACTTATGCTTAAATGCTTGAAATTTGTTTTTCTTAGGTAAATATAAATAGGGAAGTTGATGCCTATGTATGAATTTCTTTTAAAAAAATAATTCCATCTGTGTTATTTAATAGTTTTGCTGTCTTTACTATTATTTGAAAATGTCGAAAATAGTAAAAATAAAGAGAGAAATTGTGCCCAAACTTTTGGCCGGTGCTGTAGTTAATTTCCTGACATGGATCCCCTGTCACATTTATGGTTACCTCATTGGTCCCTTCGCATTCAAGTTATGTGTATGCATATTCACTTCCAAGGTTCCAGCTAAAATTGAAAATTTGTTTCTGCTATAGAGGGAAATCAATTTGGCCTACACCTCAATTTCGGCATCATGCATTATGACTGTGCTGCGCAGAAGCCATATTTTGTTTTGGTTTGTTTTGTCAGAATGTGCAATTTCAGTGGTGCCTGAGAGAATTCTTGGTGTTGAATGGTGTTAATATGCAAATATTGTTTTCAAATATGTGGGGTCACAAATTCTGTGACAGCAAATGGTTTTATCTTTTAAATTGTGTTAAATTACAAAATTTGTCCGATATTGTTAAATAACTAGGCAAGTTACACTGGTGCATGACAAAATTCTGTTTAACTTAACAACCAATATATGAAACTAATTTTCTCAAAAATATGTTTGTCAAAAAGTGAAAAAACACAGATGCTTAAACACAATTTATTTGCCAACAAGGAAAGCATGGTTATTGCTTAAATGGCAAACCACAGATCTCTGAATCCATTTTGAAACAAAAACAAGTTTATTGAGAGGTTGAAGATGAAGAAATAAAGAAAGGATTTGTTGGATGTGATAGACTCATGTATGG
Source organism: Megalops cyprinoides (assembly GCF_013368585.1). Lineage (NCBI taxonomy): Eukaryota > Metazoa > Chordata > Actinopteri > Elopiformes > Megalopidae > Megalops > Megalops cyprinoides. The sequence goes on along the minus strand of NC_050583.1, from coordinate 12,753,589 downwards.
CTCATACTGTGTGGAATTCATCATGCAGAAAATGGTCAGATTATCTTTTCCCTTTATTTTTTCAATTTTAATATTTTATAGTACTTCACTAATGGCATAATAGTAAGTAACATTTTCACCACTAATGTTATTATATCGTACACTTCTTATTATAACGGCTTCCACAATACAATCAAGCTAAATCTAAATTTATGACAGCAAGAGAGAGTGCATGTAAGTGTTTAGTGCTTGGTTTTAGTATTTTGTTATAGATTGTGTATGTACACAATATGTCAAGCACCAAAGCTGGACTTGCACCACAGCAATATGATTAATGCTATCTCAGTTGGGTTCAGACATCCCTCCTCTGTCTGAGCCTCCATACCTCTATCTCTCTGTCTTTTTCTCATCCCCTTTCCTTCTCGCCCCTCTCTCTCTCCCCCTCTCGCTCTCTCTGAGTGAGGTCTTTTCATTCTCTTCTTTCCCTTGCTCTTCACTTTGACCCAGCCAAGTGTTGATCTAATTAAATGACACAACAGAGCCCAAAGGAACATTTAATTAGGGCTGACTCTACATTGGGGAGGACTGACCTACTGGGGGTTGGAGTTAGAGTGGCGGAGGTTGGCGGAGGTTGGCGGGGGTTGGGGGGGGGGGGGGGGGGCGGCGGGGCTTTTGGCGGGGGGCGGGGGGGGGGGGTTAAGGCTGATATGACTGAAGGAGACACATTGCCGCCAAGCTTCAGTACTACAGCAGTGGACAGCATCAGAGTGGAGCAATACACCCCACTAAAGCTAACGTCCGGTCATATTTCCGACTCTGCTCATATACAGTGCTGTCCCATTGGAGCAGTGGTTAAACCGTGTTATTGAGCAGGCTTGCTTCTTCATTTTATCTGAGCCACATTCAAAAGCACCAAAGGACTGATGCATCTGTAACATATAACTGTAGCAAGTCCCTTAATCCTTACTCTTTTGGTTTCCATCTGTGCCAAGCTTATGATAATGCTGTTCTGTCAAGTAAATACAAATATATGTTTGAGATGAAGCAAGATGATCCACACTTGCTGTCATAGAGCTTTCTAGATGTACAGTCTTTGGGTAGTTCAGAACTGCTGTTGTGTAGTGTGGATTGGCAACACAAAGAGTGAGTCTGGTCAGGATCTTGGTGGATCAGAACCACCCACATCCATAAAGAATAAAGCCAATTCCTTCTTATGACACATATTGAAATAGGACATATATCAAAATTATGCCCCAACCAGAACTGAATTAGACAGTGGACATCCTGGGTTCAATGAACATTTTGTATTTAACTTTGACTCACAGTTAAATTCAAGTGTTCTTTTTTCTTATTCTGGAAAACGTTCTGACAAATTTAGCCAAGGCCAAGAAAAAAGAAGGCAAGTAACTATCTTTTCACCGAAAAAGGAACACTCACATTTAATTGTGCATCAAAGTTAAGGATGAATCTTGATTGAATCCAGAGGGATGTCTAGCTACAGCAGAAGGCTATTTGCTTCACCATTAAGCAAGAAAAGTAAGTATTGATTGAGTGTTTCACCGCTGAACATTTATTTCTGTGCGGTCTCCTGGCCAGTGAATATGGATAAGCCTTGAGGGCATGTCAGCACAGTGCGTCCACTTTCCCAGTGCTCACAGATCTCATGCCATGCTGGGACACCCCCGCATTCACAGGCATACACACACACACACACACACACACAGGCAAAGTAAGAGCTTTCATTCAATGACAACAACCTCTTTAAAATGTCCTCAAATAACCTTGGCTGCTAAACAGTCTATTTGAGATCCTGCGACATCAACACCACATATTTACTTGCTATGGCACCACTAACATCTCACCAGTTTACCATTTAGCTTAAGCTTTGTCGAATGCACATGTGTACCTGGCTAAAGTGCGTGCGTGTTCGAGCAACTCATGGTTCGAGGCTTAGTGTTTTGTATTTGTTTTGTTTTTGTTTGCTATTTTGGCTTAACCGTCCGAGTTGGATGTGCAGTTTGTCAAATATGAAACATCGGATATTACTTCTGTGGACTTTGCTATGTGTTCTGCAACCGGCTTGGGCATGGTGGATTTCGCCAGCAGAACCACACATCACTAACTCAGGTACACTCACCCACGCCTGGGCTGATCTTTTGGAACTACAACACGCTTCCCGGAAAATACCAGCATCGCCACTCCTGGATCTAATAACCGAGCCTCTGGTAAGAAAACGCATTCGGAGGAAAAGGGGATGAAGGGGAGGAATTAGAAACAGGCTGAGGAGATGAGGAGGTAAGCTCCCATTACCTGTTTTTACTCTGTCAAATGTGCGCTCACTACAAAACAAAATGGATGAACTCACTGCGCTGGTCAAATTTCACTCTGTCTACCGGAATACAAGCTTGTTTTGTTGCAATTTGTTTGGTTGTCTGAGGACATTACAGTGAGTTTAGATGGATTTACATTCATACGTTTTGACCGGGACACTAGGAAAACAGGAAAATTGATTGGGGGCGGGCTTTGCATGGCCGTGAATGACGGATGGGCAACCAATTTTACAGTTTGTGAGACCGACTGTTCATGGCACTACGAAATCATGACTGTGTCGTTCCGTCCTCCCTATCTACCTCGCGAGTTCACTCAGTTGACTGTGTCCCTGGCCCTGACAACACGCTCGCAGCTGAACGCATTGCAGACAGGTACAACAACGCTGTCTCCAGAGCAGCTGATCAGCCTGTCTTTCTACTGGGGTATTTCAATAGTTGTGACATCACCACGCTACTCCCACAGCTGGAGCAGTATATCACATCTCCAACGCGACTGGACAAAACGCTGGACTTATGTTTCGGAAATATACCTGGCGCATATGTCTCCAAGCCCCGCCCTCCCCTTGGTTTCTCAGATCATAATGTAATATTACTGCTGCCAAAATACAGACAAAAATTGAAAACACCCAAGAACCATTCAAAAACCATCCAGGTCTGGAATAATGACTCTGTGAAATGCTGAGGGGGTGTTTTGAGCTCAATGACTGGGAGATGATCTTCCAGAGAAGGGTGACCTGAACATACTCAACGACTCCATCTGTTCATACATGTCATTCTGCGCTGACAGTGTCTTTCAAACTAAACAGGTCAGGCTCTATCCTAATAACAAGCCCTGGGTCACCAGAGAGCTGAAACACTGTCTCAACCTCAAAAAAATGGCATTTATACAGGGAGACAAAAAACGTGTCAATGAACTGAAAAGGGAGCTGAAGCACAAAACCAAGCTGTCCAAGCTCCGATACAAAAATAAGATGGAGGAGAGGTTCACCAGAGGCAATGCAAGGGAGGCGTGGCAGGGTCTTAACACCATGATAGGCAGAGCTCAGAAAGCAGCCAAGATACAGTGCCCAGCCTCTGCCTCCTTCACAGAGCAGTTGAACACCTTCTACGCCAGGTTCAATAGGACTGACCCTGTGGAGGACTGGACCCCGACCAACACCAGCTACGCCCCTGCATCAATCAGTGTGGAGGAGCGGAAGGTCGTTTCCATCCTCTCCAACCTACATCCGAGGAAAGCTCCTGGACCGGACGGGCTCAAGGGCTGCGTACTGAAGGAGCACGCAGCTCAGCTGGGTGGTGTGGTGGCACAGCTTTTCCAGCTGTTCGTGAACGCCAGCTTCGTCCCCAGGGCATGGAAGGAGACAACCATCCTCGTCGTTCCCAAAAAGCCCCATGCCATGAATGATTTCAGGCCTGTGGCACTCACCTCCATCCTCTGCAAACGCATGGAGATGGGTGGTCGCTGGGGAGCTTACCACCACAGTGGGCGAGAGTCTGGACCCCCTCCAGTTTGCCTACAAGGTGAAACAGGGAGTTGAGGACGCCAGCCTGGACACAGTGGCTAGGCACCTCAACTCTCCAAGCTCATATGTCAGGATTTTATTCATGGACTTTTCATCTGCTTTTAATACAGTAAACACAAACATACTTCTGCACCGCCTCCAAGGACTACAAGTCAACACTACACTGGTTTTATGGATTAAGGATTTTTTAAAGGACAGGCCCCAACATGTTAGAATGAATGGTTTTAAATCCAGCAATATTGTTTTAAATACTGAGGTCCCACAGGGCTCTATCTTGTCACCCATCCTCTTCTCCATATATACAAATGAAATCACCTGCAATAGCAATGGACTGTCACTTTTTAAATATGCTGATGACATGGCCTTGGTGGCCCTTCTGACAGATGAGCGCTTCCTGTCCACATACAGGCAGTATGTGGACACTATGGTCCTCTGGCTCCAGAAGAGTTCCCTGGAACTGAACATCAGTAAGACCAAAGAACTGTGCTGCAGGGGGCGCCGGGCACCTGACACCTCACACCTCTCCGGACCATTCAGGTTGGATTGGCATTGGTGGAACAGGTCGAGATCTTTAAGTACCTGGGCACGGAGATCGACCACCACCTGTCCTTCACGCAACATGCGGGCGGGGTCTACAAAAAGGCCTGACAGTGCATGTTTCTCCTGAGGAGGCTGAAAGGTTTCAATGTCAGACGGGACATTCTAACAGCAGTCACTCATCGAATCAGTCCTCACATTCAACATTGCATCCTGGTACAACTTCCTCATAGAGAAAAGGAAGAAAAAACTCACAAGAATCATCAAGTGTGCAACCAAAATCACCGGCACCACCCCGACCCAACTCTCAGACCTTTACAGTCACACAGTGAAAAGAAAGGCAGACTCCATCACTAAGGAATCTTCACACCCCCTTCACCATTTCTTTCAGTTACTCTGATCAGATAGACGCTTCAGAGCACCTCTGGCCAAAAAGAGAACTTACAAAAACTCTTTCATCCCCAATGCAATATCCATTTTAAACAAGGCCAAATTGACTGTCACTATCTCTTAATCTAGCTTTGCACACATGCTTGTATTTACTTATTTATGGAAGTGATTGTGTTTTAATGTAATTTTATGTGTTTTTCATTGGTGTATGTTTTTATATTGTTTGAGAGCCCCTAACCCAAGACAATTTTCTATCATTATGTGATAGACAATAAAGGTTTTTGAATCTTGATTCTTGAATCTTGAATCTTGTATGTATCCAGCTGGTGAATAAAATGTTCTCTGTAAAAATGTGAAACTAGAGTACTAATATTTGGAAAGATGTTTTTTTTAGATGTGTCAGTTATGTATCTTAATGGAGGAAGTAGACTTAATGTGAAACAACAACAGGATGTATCTGTGAAAAAACATTGCTGTGAATAAAATATAAAACAACACTTATCATTTTTAAAACAAACTTTTCAAAGTACCCTTTAGAGTTGGTTTAAGGTAATACATTTTTTTTCTTTTTCAGTCTGCCACAAGGATGGCTGGATCTGAATTATTATTTCCAGTGCCGTAGGTTGCTGAAGGATACAGCAATAGGGGGATGTGAACCGCTCACCCTCCGGGTCATGGGCTCAAAGCCCGAGCCGCTTCTCCCCGGCCGACCTCATCAGCCGCGCTGGCTGAGCAGGAGGGCCGGGCAGCCGGGGGCCTCAGGGGGAGCATGGCACTGATAGAGACGGACATGTCAGACATGCCCGCTGCAGAGGCTCCGGCTCTGGCTCCACCCCTTGGGCTGCGCCTGAGTGCCGAGCTCCCTCCAATCATCCACCACGTCTGACGGCTTCTGACGCCAGGCAAGGGGGGCCTCCTCAAAGTACGTTTGTAACTCTAGAAGGCTGAATTTTGCCTGGATATTTTAACATACAACATACAACCCTGATCGAGATGGACATGTCGGACATGCCCGCCAAGGAGGCTACAGCACAGCCAGATACAGCCAGATTTCTCAAGTATGTTTTAACATATGTCCCTGTCTCTTTGCCAAATGCGGACAAAAGAAAATCAGCAAAGTGCAGACATCCTCTCTGCTGTTGGCATTATGAACAATCAGTACATAACTTTTCTGCAGTAAACTAGGCCCGGGGTGTTTCTCAGAGCCGCGTGCTGTTTTTGTCAACATTGTTGCATGGTGGTGCCTTTTTCCCTCCTCCCCACTTCCAGCCCCGGGGCCGTCCCTCAGCCACGTTCAGCACTGTCTGTGAACAGTCGTTTGCACAAAGTCTTTGCAAGTGCTTTACAGGAACCTCAAAGAGAGCAGGACCGCAGCAGTCCCTGTGGGCGCTCTGGCTACCCATGCAGCCAGCAACGAGAGATGGAAGGGGTGATCATGTCCCTCTGTCCAGGAGAGTGGTCATGTGCTAAAAGCATTGGTTATAGCACGTATTCCACCACACATGTGCTGGGAGATCCTCCCTGACCCTTGCTCTTATTACACATTGTTGGTTATCAGCGCACAGTCAACACACCTGGAACAGCCATCCGCCCTCTCAAAAAATGATTTACTCTCACAAAAAAAGAAGTGGGTGGGGTGGGGGGGGTTGTCTTGTTTTTATACCAGAAGGTTGTAAGTTCAATTCCTGGGCAGAAAATTGTGCTTTACTTGAATTACCCTACCAAATGGTCAGGTAAAGCAAAGATATAATGAACATATGCTAAGTCACCCAGGGTCCACACATGTGCTAAGCAAATAACCGCAGAAATATTGTAACATACAGCACTACAAAGCAGAATATCATTATGGACTCTGTATGTATGAATGCATGAAATGGACAGAAAAGTGTAATGTCTAATGTAGTACAGATTGTAGCTATGATGAAGAAATATACAATACTAACTGTATAACACTGATGTAATTTGAATGTAATAACCATAAATATTAACTTTCTGAAGGTCACAACATACTGGATTACAGAGGTGTAGATTCAGTTCTGTAGTTGTTTTTGAAACTGTTGTTTTGCAGTTTTTAATTTAGCAACTACCCTGTGCAGTGTTCATCTATCCCTGTCAGTGAGCTTTGATTGGCAACCACTGCCATCAGGACTTTTGACACTGTTCCACTTGACACGTTAAATAATTTTTCTGTTTCTGTGACTGACACACCTGCAATTGAGGCACCAGCTATCTATCTACCAACTAAGTGATTTCAGAGGGAGTGAGGGCATGAAAGTGAACTCCACAGCACGAAATGTTTGAAGAATAATTGGAGCCAAAATAGACTTAGAGTTCTTTCTTTTGAATTTAGCACGTATAGGTTACACAAGGTGAGTGCAGCGATTTGCAGATTCTAATTAATGCCAGAAAACTATGGTTCAAAGTTGCACATCAATAATGCACAGTTTGTTATTGTAACCACAAGTGGAAGGAAAATGAACTCTTCTGGCAAATGAATATCTGTCAGTCTGTTTGAGAGACCATTTGAACCTTAAACAATCCACTGAGCAGTTCAGTGGTGAATATGTGTCACTGAAGACTGAAGAGAACACTTATACCCCTTACCAGTGTGCAAGACCATGTATCCGAGGGAGGCTTGTCAGAACAGAAGTCAAGTGAGAGTGCAATGACAACCAGTTCACATGAAATTATACTATAATTACTACTTTGGTTATAACCAATAACCAAAAGACAATTAAATCAACAAAATTTATTTTGAATAATTGAAATTGAATAATTAGAAATGATATTGTGAATTGATCCACAATGCGTGACTGCAGTTTTAAGGTCTGTAACAGTGTCTGGCATTTAATTTTAATTCGATTTTGCAGGTGAGAAAAAAGAGGCAAAGGAGTACAGCGGTTGCCACTGAAGCTCTGACACAGAGGGGTGTCTTTAACATGTGTTCATGTGGTTCCTGTGATCTGGTCCTGCGTCGCAGACAGATTGAGCTTTTGAATTATGTATGGTTTCTTCACTGCTCTGTTTCGCAGCTGTGCAAATCTTATTTAGTGGTCATGAGCGGGCCCTGCAAAGCCAACAGACCCTCTTCCCTGTGGATAGGAAAAATGCAAGCCTGCACCAGTCAAAAACACGCGTGCGCATAGGATATAGGTCACGTTTGGCCATAGGCATGGTTTCGGGACCTACATGGACACTCATGCATAGGCCTGATATTCATATCATGGTCAGCCCCAGTATGCCTGTGACGAACTGGTACAATGAACCATGAACGGAGCTGAAAGGACGTTTGGATCCACCCAGTTATCACTGGTCACAAACCAGAGCCCGCTTTCAGCCCTTCTTTTTGCAAAAAAAAAAAAAAAAATGGCCTCAAGAAATGGGCCAGGAGCTGAAATCAGTGGGAGGGGAAAGTTCTCTGTTCAAGGGAAAGGACCCAGATTCAGCTACACACAGCTCAATTCAGCAGCTCTCTCTGATCCTTGATGGACCCATTTCTTCAGGAACCGGTAAACCCCGGGGGAGAAAACAAAATCCGGATCAGAATTTGTCCGGCAAATGCGGTCTGATCCCTTCCCTCAGTGTTTGTGTCTCTGGCGCTCGGAGGGCCGCAGGAGACAATGCTGCGAGACCCAGATCCCATTAGTGTGGACAGCTCCTCTGATTAGCCAAGGCAAAAAAACACATCTTCAATCCTCCTAGCACCCTCCAGGAGACAGCACATCCTGCCCCACACACTCACTCACACACACACACACACACACAGACACACACACACTCACTCACTCACGCACACACACTCTCTCACTCACACACACACACTCACTCACTCACACACACACAATGACTCACACATACACTCACACATACAAACTCACTCATATACACATACACACACCACATCCTGCCCCCTGCACACACACACACAGCTGTATATATACACAAACACCATATCCTGTCTCACTTATTCGCTCACACATTCACTCCAACACACACACACACACACACACACACACACACACACACACACACACATACAATCATTCACTTACACATATGCAAAAGTGCACACACACACACACACACATTCACTCACTAACTGAAGCACACATGCATCACACATACATGCACACACACACACACACACACACACACACACACACACACACACACACACACACACACACACACACACACACACACACACACACACACACACACACAAACAAACACATATTGCAGACTCTGCCAGGGCTGTCTGGAGCTGCAGCGGATCTATCGGAGGCTGTGTCTCTGTCTGACAGCCACCATGTGCTCCAGCAGGGAGTGGGGCAAGCCTGCTAGCAGCACATCTGCATAGCCATGGCCTTTTTCTTCTGCCCTTTTTGAATCTGCTCTTTCCCAGTGTAACAGTCTGCAGCTCGGAGGTCTCAAAGCAAAGACAGTGCACATCTCCGGGTTCCACTCCCTGTCCTTTATAAAGTCCCCCGGCTGCCTTCAGCTAAGACGCGGGCGTCGGAACCTACCGCCTCACATTTCATTTACTTACACACGCCAGTGGTTCATGCAGCCCTGGTGCCAGCGCTGTCAACAGTGTCCTTTCTTCAGTGGTGCCTGCGAGGAGTCTGGGGCACAGGTGCACAGCCCTCCACAGCTAATCGGGCAGTGGACTGCCCGTAAAGCCAGCTTTTCATTTAAAATGAAAAATGCCCCAGTAAACCTTACACTTTCTGTGAAGTATTTCATCCAAAGAAGTGCGAAACCTATATCGGCCTCCTTCTCTCAACCTCTCTCACAATGCCAGAATGAATAATAGTAACACTAATACTAATAGCACTAATTGTAATCATAGGGCTTGAATAGTGTGATGCTCACACCCACTGGTCTGGGAGTGTTGTGAGCCTGGACTGACACTGTTGCTTGTTTAAATTGAATAGATACACTTATGCTCTATTGCAATGGAAGTCGCTCTGGAAAAGAGCGTCTGCTAAATGCCTGTAATGTAATGTAATGTGCAACCACAGGAAACTAGCTAGCTCGCTAACTAAGATAACTACATGCGGTGGCTGTTTGACCTTTAATGTCAAACTTGAGTAGCCAGCTTGAATATAGTCAGTTGCATCATGTTTTTTGTGCCTATTAAATAAGGTGTATGAATAAGTGTGGAGGGCACTGTATATATGATAATAGCTGGTAAGCTGCTGGGTGTCAGTCCCACACATGACATCGAGATAAATATCCACCTGTGTCAGCACATGGCAGGCTATTTAATTTCCTGTGGTGGCTTCTGTCAGAAGGCAGGCATGATGTTAGCGGTTTGGGATAAGCAGCTCACTTGTCTCATTAGCGGTGAAGGAGTGGGAAGAGGAAGGGTGCTGTGCGTCTCTGCACGGTAGTCACAACATCACTTCCACGGTGGAGTGAAGTCAGTCCAGCAGAACTAATTCAGCATTGCTTTATTAGGATTTACCATGAGGTATTTGGCTATATGTTGAAAAAAAAATGTGGCGTGGTACTAAACCAGACACACATGCAGATATTGCTGCTTAGCAATGCATGAAAGTATTTATCTCCACATGAAAGGTTGCTCCTGCAACTATACCACACATTGTTCTGTCAAATATGGTAACCAAAACATCTCTATTTCTCACTTGAACAATGTTAAACAGAAGAATTAAAAGACTTCAGCATGGTGTTACAATGAAAGCCTAACGCCTGGCCACGTGTGCTCTTAAGTAGGTGAAGAGCGGAACATGAAAGAACACTTAATGAAAGAACACTTGATGAAAATGATTGCAAATTGGGTAAAAAATGATCATGGCTATTGTGCGCACTCAAGATAATCACTAGCACTGCCATCATGGCAGAGTATGAAGCGCAGGGTTGTGGAACTGTTAGTAACAGAGCAAGAGAGTATGGCGCTGTTAACCACATTATGTAACCATATTATGTCATTTTACTATCAATTACATGTCATTTATGTATTCAGTTTGATTGTAAAGACTGGTACCTAGATCTGTACTGGTCCTAACATGTCAGCCCTACTTTCATCTGTGAGAGGACTAAAACATATTTCTATTAATGGCTCATTAATAAAGGGACGGCAAATTGATGATTTAGGAGGCGAGATACCAGACTGTTTAATGCATGTGCCCCCAATATCTCATTTTGAAATGTCAGATGCAAACCGATGATAAAATTTGGACTCCATTTCCTCACTGCAGATTAATATGGCATCAGTCTTTGTTTATCAGAGGCTATGTCCAATTCCAGACGGATATGTCTCAGCCTATTGCGGCGGGGCTCATTTTGATTTTACAAAAATGTGTGTAAACAGACTTGCGGCCATATTTGATCAGTTGGATATGCTTAATCTGAAATCCGTATACTTGTTGTTTGGTCTCACGCAATCATCAGTCTTTTAAATACTGCCTCTGAAATCAAATCTGACAGCGTGGTGATGTGGCAAGGAGCTTGTAACCCATAGGTTGCTGGTTTCATTCCCTGTCGAGGCACTGCTGTTGTATCTTTGACTAATGTACATAACCCAAACTGCTTCAAAATACACAGCACCATAGAATGTATACCATGTAGCATATGTAGCAATTATCTGGATAAGGGTGTGGGCTGAGTAGCTAATGTAATGGTATTGTGAAGACTAGCCATAGGTCAGGCTGGTCTAGAACTTTTACAGTTATTACAGTTGAGGAAGACATGCATACATTGATGCACTTACATCACTTTCAGTTTCAACACTCACTCTCTCAGAGGGGCCATTTTTAAACAGTACTCCAGCACAAACTACAGAAAGAACAAAAGTGATGCAAAAAGCTGTGTTTTTTTTCACTCATTACCACAAGCACAGTATGGAAATGAACAAATAAAGTGCCATTTCGTTTCAGCCATCACGCTAATTAAAGAGCAAACCTTCGGCGGAATTCCTTTGAACTACTCATTCTCTGACCAATTAGGGCAAAACTTTAACCGGAGGCCAACTTTCAGCCATTCTCAGCGACAATGTTATTTTTTGCCCTCTTTATAGCTGTGACAGAATATCATGCACAAGTTAGTGGATCTAATCAGAGAGCTAAGCTAAAAATGTTAGAAAATATTATGAGCGCGGCCGTGTTTGAGAGTGATATTATATGATGAACAGAGAAAATTAAGCATGGTGTTAAGGACCATTGTTTGAGGGCATTGCTTCAGTTAATTAAAATATTATACTGTGTGTTACATGTTATTTGGAAAAAAATGCCTCCATATCCATAAATATCCATAAATGTAATCCAAAATAAAAAGAAGCCCACTGTTTTACCGGTGTCACATCCCCACCATCGCAATGCACCTTGAAATCTGTGCACACACCTTTCATGGCCACCACGCCAACATCTCAAAACAGCGCAACAACAGGTCAGGCAGCCACTGTCCTCTCCCTGGTGGCCAGTGACTCAGCCGGTGGCAGGCGCTTGTTCAGTTGCTTCAGAAAAATAAGTGTGCGCGCCGTTGATTTGTTTAATTACCATGCAGGGCTGGGACCGGAGCTTCCTCGCCATGGCACCTCACCGTGTTCTGCACAGAAGTGACAGTGTTTTGTGCAAGTGGCAAAAGGAGGTTACCAAGGGGAAGGAAATGTTGGTGCCGGGGGGGGGGGTGGGGGGGAGGTGGGGGTAGTTGGGGGGTGGGGGGTTAGGGAAGAAGAAAAAAAGGGAGGTGAGCATCAAATGATTTGCTTTAGGTCTCTCTGTCTCCCTCTCTCTCTCTGTCTCTCTCTCTTCATTCTGACTGTAGCAGAATACTAATGAGGGACAGAGGTGAGTCATTGGCAGGCAGATTTGCTGTAGCAGACAGATATGGAGGGAGATAGGGGTGGCAGTTTGCCAATAGGGATCTCACGGCCAGCGCCAGCCTGCTCTGATGTTGACAGTTTCTCCGGGCGCAGTGTTAAAATAATGGTGGAGCTGGGAGAGAGGGGTGTGTGTTTGTGTGTGCGTATCTGTGTGTGTGTGTTTGTGTGTGGAGGTTGTGGGGGGGGGGGGTTGTAGAGAATGGGGTGCAGAAAGGAAATACAACACATTTGTCATGATTTAGCTGCCATCAGTTTTGGTGTTACCATAGTGGTGCACCATCTCTCTATGTCACACCATGGTCATTCTTAGTCATCCACCTCTTTGCACCCCCCCCCCCCCCCTCTCTCTCTCTCTTTCTCTCTCTCTCTCTTTCTCTCTATCCCTCCCTCTCTGCCCATCTCCCTAGCCTAGCATCCTGTGACAATCACACCAATGCAGCTATTACTCATTTTTCTTTTGTTCTTTTGTCATTTGTTCTGGGGGAAGAGCTTACAAGCTATGATAGATTGTTTGCAATTAGTGGGTGGGTCATGGTGCGCTGTAGCATAGAGCTCACATAAAGGGAAATAACACTAGGCATGTAGATGTAGAATACCCCATTCTCTGTCAGGCTTACAAGACTTATAATCTTATCTGTGGAGGCACCAGGTTCAGTCTGACCGATCACACTCCTGCCGATGTTAGCCCATAATTTTCCACTGGTAAGATTCTTTCCTCCCCACTTCCTGGTAAGGACCCACAGGCAAAACTAATCAATCTGCTGAGCAAAGCAATATCTCCTTTCTGCCATTTAGATTTGTCATCTGCTGCATTATCAGTGTTTATGTTGTTCTACCCCCGCCCCCCCAACCCACCCCCCGAACGCGCTAAATTTACATGGAAGTGTCAACACGATACTACCCTGTGATGTAATGAGAGGAAACGAAGCATGCCCTTGCAGAACGTTCAGAGAATGCCTGTGGGTGAGGTGTTTACATGTACCTTGAAGCTGTAGTGGAACATTTGCCGTTTTCCCAAACGTTTCCATTAGCTCTGCTTTTCTTAAAGTCACTCAGCTGAAGTTTGAAATAGTCAGACACCCAGGCCTCTACAGAGAGCCATTGTGTTGCGAAACGCTCCTCGCACTCTGAAGCACACCAATTAGGGGAGGAGAACAATAAAGATTAACGATATCTAACTATTGTACCAGAGTAAGTTGTTTTGATTTCATAATGCTGCCGACACTGAGCTATTACACATACAGTGTGTGCGTGACTGTGTGGTGAGTTACCAGAGCATGAACGTCATTATAAAAGCAAATTGAGACCTTATAATCAAGATCAATTCTACTATGAGGTTTGAACAGAGCTGTGTGTGTGGGTACATGTGTGTATTTATGTGCGTGTGTGGGTGTGTGTGTGTGTGTGTGTGCACGCGCACATGTGTGTGTGTACGTGGGTGTATTTGTGTGTATGTGTGTGTGTTTGTGTGTGTAAGCATACAGCAATAATGCCATTTCTAGGTACTCTATCTTGCATTACTATAGCAGTGCTAAACGAAATGGATTTTCGAGTGAATGAAAGATGGGTTCTGTGCCTTTGCAAGGCTGCAGCTAATGTTACACCGGAGAGGACTACAAATGTTTGACATCTACAGTCCACATCTCTTTAATAGAATCCATCCAACCTTACTACACTTGGCCTTCCCGAAATCCTCCATTTAGCTTATTTTAGCCCGGCTTTGTTACCATCTGCCTTTATTTTCAGATGAAAGGAGACACCGTGGGAGCATTCAGTTCCCAGCTGAAGCAGAGCACAGGAGCAATTACACTCTCAATGGCCAATCGTAGTAGAGATTTTCTATATATTGACTACATCATTAGCTTGGTGCATTCCACGTTGAAATGGCTGTGACTGCCAAAGGCAGTGAGGCAACAAGTGTCTGATCTGCTGGCTCGTTATTAACACTCTGGGGCGTGGTCTAAACGAGAACTTCTATGGTCAGCAGAGGAACACAGATGGCACCCTCACCAGCTGAAAACCAAAACCTCCTAAAGTGGATGGGGAAGGGAAGGGATGCAGGAGCTGAACATCTGGTCATAATAGAACGTCTGCAAAGGACTGCGTACTGTGAGTTGACACATGTTTTCAAAGTGCTCTGCTGCCCTCTCAAACCCAATGTTCTGTGTCAGATGTGGCCACAAAGGGAGTGCATTTCTGTCACCTGCATCGTAACATACCCTGTTAAGTCTTGCATACAGCACCGCCTAAATTCATTGAACTAAAAAGTGCGAATGTGGTGGTAGAAGGCAACAGCAAACTTTTGCTTTGTTCACAAAGATGCAGAAAACATCCAGGCACCAATGCAATTTTTACAGCTCCTTAGTTGCAGATAGGACCAACATACATCCATTAAAGTACATGTAGTGCTCTGACTGCAAGTCGTACGAAGACGGAGATCGATATGCGGCTCCAAAACAGACTCTGGTTGTCAAATTAACCATGTGAGACGGTATGTCGCAGGGAACACATCACTTGGTGAAAACCTAGCCAACTATTTCACGATTTCTAAGAAGTCCTTTTTGTGCAAGTGTTCTGTTGTTTCATCCCCTTTAATTTAAAGAAATAGCTAATATATTTGTTCTGTTTTAGCTGAGATAAGTGTTCTCAAATAATAACAAGTGTGTGTATGTACACAATGCCACAAACTTATCTAAAACATCATGCAAATTGTTTATAGATGAAGTAGATATCCTTTAACCTTTCTGTGTGATTGTTGTATTATTATCCTTTAAGAGGCTGTCAGCTATACACAGTAGTTATGAAATCCTCTTAGCGTGGACTACATTATTAATCAATGAGGTGGTATAGTGCACTTCTACAACTGCTGTGTGGGAAGACATCTGTTCAGATGATTCAACAGAAAGATGTGCGACTGCCTCTGGCAGGTTCCGATGACCACCAACACATTAAGATGAAAAATGCACTGGAGCTGCACCCCTGAACACCCATTCATAACCATTCAATCAAAGCGGATAATAAGCAAACACAGGCATGGGATGGACTTTTCAGCATTTCGGGGGTCCCAGTTTTGCTTTTGAGACCTTCAGACTCATGGATTTTGTTCTAGGGTAACATTACATTATGAAGGGAACACTCTAGGGGATGTTGACAGGCCTAAGTCCCGCTTCCCTGTTCTGAGCCTTTTGAAGGTATCGTGTGCGATTTATAACACTCTTAACAATGTGCAGCATGAAGGACACTCTTCTGCAGAATCTCTGGGTGGTTGTAGAATGTGTGTGTGTGTCTATGTCTGTGTGTGTGCATGTGTGTGTGTGTGTGTGTGTGTGTGTGTGTTGTGTCACAATTACATGGCAGCAGAGGTGATATCCAGAGTCATGCTCTTCTCTTACTTTCGGTGCTTGACATTTTAGGCTCTGTTTCTGTCGCACGGTAACCTTTTAACATCGGCCTTCCTCATTATTGCTCCACTCTTAGTGCTTTCCTTGTCTTTCTATTGGCACGTCAACCAGCAGGTGCTGACATTTCGATCCGTCACTCCCCTCACGCTACCTTTTTTTTTTTTGCTCCAACTCTATCACATTGTCTTTTTTTTCCCCCTCTTAATACTTCTCTGCCTTCTCTGTCCATACTTCCTCCATTCACAGCAGGGCTATATATCCTACCTTCACATTACCTTCCCCCTGCTGTTCTCTAGCTCTCATGTCCCATTTCGGCATGTCAGATCTTACTTTTTCCTTGGCCATTCCTTCCACGCTGGGCTCTTGAGCTGTTGTGTTTATTTCCGGTTTCCATGTCCTTCTGCTACACGCTAAAGACCAAAGAGGGCGTCCCACAACAGTACTCCAAAAGGCAGCAAGCTGTTCAAACTCCTGTGCCACACGAGCCCAGCCTGTCTGACCGTCTGCACAGCACTAGCAGCCACAGCCCGGCTGGTGTGTCTCTGCTTCTCCGATTCCCTTGATTGTTTTTAAGGGAGGAAGTGGAGGCAAACCCTTCCCAACCGCTCACAAAGTAGGACAGAGACTGGCTGCAGGCACTGAGCAGGAAAAAATAAAAACAACCGAGAAAAAAATAATAAATGAGCAGCTAAAAAAAAAAAAAAATGCCAGGGGTCAAGGCTGTGGTGTGAGGGAAGATTTGGAGTGTTTAATTGAAATAGGTTTGGGCATTTCCCTGAACCATCAATGGTGTGCTCCCTTCATGACCCCAGCCCCAACCCCCAACACACACGCACACACATCACGCTTTCCTCTCTTTCTCAGGGTGAGAGGATCAAGCCTAGCGTGTTTTGGCTGGGGGAGGGTAAAAACAAGCTAACAGTAACAAATTTGACATTTTTATTTTCATTTTATATTTGTGCTCCTCTCCAAAGTAGGTCGCCATAGAGAAGGGTAGGATGGAGACAGACAGAGACAGGAAAAGGCATGAAGGTAGGGGAACATGCTTAATAAAACAGTAAGGGAGAAAAAGATTGCTGATCACTGATATTTGCTGAAGACCTCAATTCACACAGTAAAGCTTGCCGTTTCCCATTATTGTTCACAGATTTTCTTCTGAGAATTCATCTAAAAGCAAGATCTGCCACCTTCAACTCCCAGCCAATGCATAGTAAACATACAGCAAACCTACAGATAAGAACACTGCAAGGAGACTGCAAGATTACCAAACAAGATTGTCTGGTTCATTAGGTTACCCTACAGCCTAAAGATTAATTTATCTCATTATCTTTCTCAGAGTCCCATTGACTTGGCAAAGATAATTGTATTTTTTCACTGCCCCAGAGTCTTTGCCTAATAGCATTTCCGTGTATTCATGACACAAAACGTAACGGCGCCCCATCCTTTCAACGGCAGTCGGGCATATCTGTCTCTGTTTAGAATTTACCTTTGGAGAACGCCCCCTTTCAGATTAGCAGAGCATCACTGATTCCATCAATTTCATGGATGTGAAGCCTGCACATCAAACCACTGTTCTGTGGCTCTAACATCTTCAATTTGCAGGAGACTAGAATCGCAGGATTCCTACCTTAAACAAGTCAAGGTAGACCATGCAGCATGTATGTAGCGCACATCATCCTAGCTCCCAAGACGAGGATTACTGCCGCTATAGGCAGCCTTTCATGATTGCTCTCATGGTCAGGTGTTTACTCATGTCAGGCAGGAAATAGCTACTGTGTGTTCAATATTGTCCTCCTCTGCTTCTTTTTATGGATATTTGCTGCCATGCAGTGTGTAAATGTAATCAGAGGCGAGCAGGAGGGAAGTATTTAATGGCACATCATTGGAAGATAAAGGACGAGAAGGGAGGTGATTGGGTGATTTGTCTGTTCCTCAAAAGGAATAAATGAAACCCAGCTGCCAAGCCTTTCACCACTGAACAAAAGGACATAGTGGAAAAACACGTTGAAAGCCGTAATTATATACTGGAAAGCACTTGTGCATGGACAAGATTTCTTTTGTCGCATTGTGCACGCAAGGAAAGTAAGATCCTCATAAACTCTTTTGTCAGCACAATAAAATCACTTAGGATACAGGAAGATGACACCTTCAGGTTCTGCAGCTCACTCTGTGAAGGAGACTCTCAGCTGGGACGTTCAAGAGTGTTCAAGCGCATAAAACGCGAGCCGACATTGGCTTTACGCCAATCACTTGATTATCGGGTCGCCCGTCGGAACTTAAAATCACTCCGCAGGCTTGGGCTTTCCCTCTTCGTTGCTGAAATGTTTCACCCCCGCAGAGCATTTCGAATGGTGAGAAGCGCGTGGAGAACGCCGCAGACCTAAACTTTCCCCAGAACGCCCGTCTGTGAAAATGCGAGCTGACAGGGTTAGCGCTGAGCGCATCCCAGTCCAGCGAGGAGAACGTGATTTACGGAGTTTAGTCAACATGAGCAGGTCTGCATGACTAAGGCGCGCTGTGCGCCGCAGATAACCGGGGGGGGGGGGCTTTCAAGGCTGCCTTCGCCGAGAGGCGCCATCTCATGAGCTGACCGTTTCATGCGTTTGCGCTTTCTCGTGCCCTCTGACACCGGAAACAACAGGAAGTGCTATCATAAAATTCACACCGAGAACAGGAACGGAGAGTTTTAATGGATCTCATTACAGCGATCGATGCCCGTGAGGTCAGCTGGCACAGAGGTGTAATCGCTGGAGTCACCAGTGTAACTAACATGTGACTGGACAGGATGGAATTGTGATAGCGTGATGTCGTGGCCATACTCAACTCGGCTCCCTCACTGTGCAATCTGCTCTCACAGACAGATTAGTCGTGGGAAGGCTTTGATCTTGGGGTCCAAACACCGTCCCTGGTGCAGTCAAGCAGCACAGCAGCCCTCTTCCAGCCAGACCTGCCGGTCTCCACCCAGAGGTGTGATATCACCTTTGCAGCACCTTTGTGGATGAATCCTGGCACATCCTACTTAGATGTTTGTTTTGGTGGCTCACTTTATTCTGTTCACAGACGGGGCCTGACCTCAGAGTCTGGCACTGTCCAGAATGCTTCCGCAAGCTGCTGCTCAACTCCCTGGTCACTGCTCACACACGCACACACACACTCACACACACTCACACACACACACACACACACACACACACACACACAAACACACACACACACACACACACACACACACACACACACTCAGCCGCATGCTCCACGACTTCGCCACCCGCGGCCCCATCGACCCGACAATAACGCGGCCGATAACATCAGCGTCATTAATCACCTCCCTCCAGACACCCGACGCCACGGGGATTGCCGTCTCCCCCCAGGGGTGAGCCTTCCGTCAGCGTGAGGGAGGCGACGGTGCGGCTATTAAAAGCCGTCTGGTTCCGTGAGCGGCGCACGGAGACGGAGGCCGGCCCGCAGGTGGGCGGGCGGACGCGTTCTCGGCCGCTGACAGCTGCTGCTACGCGGCTGTGAATTCGGCGCGCTCCTCTCTCTTCACGCCTCCTGCCTCCTCAGCTGCCGCACGTCCCGGACACACGGGCGCGTTGATGTGGCGAAAAGCTGATTCCTAATTACCATGTTCTTGGCTCAAGGGCAAAAACGGCACCTGCAGTTGTGAGACTCCCTATCTCCCCGCTCCACAGCACTGCCCATAACACAGAAATCCCTGCACACTCAAAACTTCCAACAGAATTAATTCCCAGGTGGTTTCGCTTTCGATTTTCGTAAGTTTATGCATTGGTTTTAAAATACGTGACTCGTTTGGGTAAACACTGATGAATCTTATTTGATGCATTTATTCAATTATTTTACAAAAAGCATAGATCGTCCGGTTTGACCCTTTTCCCCCCTTTCCAGTTTAATATAGAACTGCAGTCCACTTATGACCTATTCCAACAGTGATGTCACAGTGTATTATGCATGAACCCTGGTTCTTGCCTTCACCTGTCTGTTGCATAGAGAGAGTTTCATGTATTATTAATTCAGATTCAAGCTTTAGGATGTGTAACAGAACAGGAACGGTCAGCGTGTGTAAAATACTGGAGAAAATTCACTCGCCTATTGTAAAAGCTATATTTTGGGGTACAGAATCGGGAGACAGCTCTAGTCTGTTGCCAGCATACCTCAGAAACTTGCATCAGACTGAATGGTTTATGCCACAGGGGCGCTCTCTCTCAGTCTCTTGACGTTCCTCCGTACAGCATTCTCCATTCCTTTTCATTGTAACCTGGAAGTTTGGTGTGGTTTTAATATTTATTCACACTCTTGAGTTTGTCTTACCGATGTTGCGTAAGTGCCGACTTTCAGGTCCTTGAGTAGCTGGCCTTGCATTAGGAGCATCTGCTGAGCACATGGAGGTTACGTAAAAAGGGCTGATCTTTCGACTCTTTTTCATGGAAGCTCACACATGACTTAACCCCACAAACTCTGCTCAGCCATTGGCTGGATCCCGAACTGGCTGTGACAGGGGAGCACCACTTTTGGGAACCATGTGCCACCCCTCTGTCCCATGCTGGCAGCATCGTGCAGGCAAGCTGACGTCACAGGGGAGCGGGGGTCTGGAAGCCACACACACTGGAAAGCGTCCTAATAAAAAGAGGCTAAGCCCCCCTCTCACAACCTCTCTCGCTCCACCGCCCTCCTTTCGCTCCATAACCCCAGGGCTTCATCTTGCTTTTCTCACCCTATCTGTGACACTGGGTCCTCTTCCTCCCCTCTCCTCTCTCTCCTCTCTCCTCTCTCGCTCACTGCATCCCAAGCTGTCCCTGCCTCTGGACTTTACAATCACTGCATTCTTTTTTTTTTAAATAAAAAAAAAACCTCTCCACAGAACCTTCTCTGACCTCTTATTAAAACCCATCATTTCCATTGTGAAACTGCATCTGATGGGCGGCATTAGTCATTGGAAACTAGACAGAACCTTAGGTCACACTTTGTCACATTCTGCTAATAAATAAATGCTTCTGTGTATTTCTACTGTAATAGGCCCTTTCTTAAGGGTTGCATTTGGAGTAGATTTTAGAGGTCAGTAGAGGTCACTTTTAAGGTGGTCAGTGCTGACTGAGAAATGAGGTTGCCAGTTGGGACGGTGGTAGGGCTATAGTAATTCAGATACAGATGATATATGTAAGTACAAAATTTGCCTAGTTGTGCAGTACAGTTGCGTAACAAAATGTATGTCTGTAGTGGTAGCACAATAGTTAGAATGGCAGTAGTCAGTAGTCAGTCAGTCAGAATGTTATTACAATGTAATATACTTAATACTAAGTATTAGTAAGGATGTTCATTAATAAAAATGTTCACCACCTATACAACAACCTCCTATATATCGACAGCCCTGAGCCACTGAGAGAGAGCTGGCCACTATACTTATCACAAAAAATGTATACGCGTTCCAAGATGGATTGCCTATAAATATGATTAATTTCAAATTGCAGACAGAAATGTTCACAGCTAGCTCTCACAATGTATAGAGGCCTGCCTCACAGTTGCAACACCCATTTATCCCGATCCCATTAATCCCAACATGCATATAAAGACAGATACTTTAACACCCAAGGTTTTCTAACGGCACCTTGTTAACCTCACTCAATTACCTTGAACACATTCCAACGCTAATTGTGAAATTGACAACAAGCTCTTTGGTTGAGCCATCGTATTAAGGTTTGACTAATTAGTCATGAATTAATTCATTATTGAAACATTATATACATTTAGTGCAATGTGTGTTCTGAAAGTAGACATCACTCTCCACTTACAAATTACTTTAGGACAGTCAATGAGAAACAGGTCATCCAATGCTTTACATCCTTAACTGATGATCCGTGAGAATTTATAAGTCCTTTCTAAGGGGTGAGTAGTGTTTAGTACAGGCACCATAAAACAATTAATTTAAAAAGAAAATTCCCACCAGAAAGTAAACCATGAAAAAAAACTAAGCTGAATTAAAATGAACATGTCTCAAGCGCAGCTCCTTCCAGGTGAGTGAGTTGCACCTTCATGGTTACACCTTCAGACAACATTGCAGAACGTTCCCCTCATTTAGATAGTCCACAAAATGCATTATTCAAGATCCACGCCACAGCTCTGAAGACACTCGGTGTACACCGAAGACAGCAGCCACTGAACAGGGCTGTATGTTTTACATAACACACTTGTGCCACAGCCTGAGACCTGAGTTCACGGCTGACTGTGATAATGCATTCGCCACCTGCCTGAATCTTGAACGATGAAATATTCATTTCTATAGAATGAGCTGCAGTTAAACTCCGTACTTATAATGTCACCGTGTTTATTTCATGTATAGGAGGAGATCGGAGGGTTTTTTTTGTTGCTTGATCAGGAGTACAGTTTCCACTGCCTGCTGGAGGAGTGTGGGAGGGCCTGTCCGATGAGCAGATGAGTGCTTGTCCCTAACGTACCTTAAGCTTGCATGTCTGCCACCCGAGTCCCAGTTAGCCTGCAGTCACAGGTGCAGCGCTAGCTGTCTGTGGCGGGTCCTGGCAGGGAGAAAGGAGAGCCGGGGTGAGCCAAATTGGTTTTGCCAGCTAGCACTAGAACTTTGCAAACAAAAGACACAAGCTGCAAAAGCACAGGCGCATCACTGTGTGGCAAAACTCCCCTAAATATTCAGCAGCATGTGTCAATGCTGGTCGCCGTTAGTTAGACGATCTGTCTCTGTGTCATCGCCAGGGCAACAGGCGATGTGTGATTACGGGCGTGCACATTTGCAGCGGCGAGGCGAGGCCCTGGCGGTGGGAAGAACTGGACTCGTTACCGGAAGTTTGCCATTTCAAATCCTGGGTGAGATGCTTCTGTATACCCTTCAGCAAGGCACTTAACTTGGGCTGCCTCAGTAAACATGCGGCTGTATAAATGAATATTATATCCAGTGTAAGCCATGGAAGTTTCCCTGGACAAGGGGGTCTCCTGAGCAAACAAATAATAACAGAAACATGAAAATGTATCCACACCTCTTGAATGGTGTGTTACCACAAATGTTAGCATTAAAGCATGTGAATACTTTATGGATGTGATTTCCCCTTATTTCCTATTAAAGGATTTTCGAACATTGTTACAGATAACAAGATCTTCTATGCAATGTCTGGAGAGAGAATTGACAGACATTAGTTTAAAAACTTTGTTAATAAAGTTAAAGTTTTCTAATTTTAGATGTGAGAACAGTGGCTTCTTGAACAGTGGCTAATCCTGGTTTCATTTCCATATGACTTATTTACTTTTTCGAGAGGAACTAAGACTAATTTTAAGCTCTCATATGATCGCAATATTTACTTAAACTGGAGGAAAGAGCAAGCCTTCAGCAGGACTTGAAAAAAGCCTACCTGCAGCACCAGCAAATGCATATAAAAATAACTTAACAGCACTAGACACCTTAATGACTCTGCAGATTGCTGGACTGAACAGCATCAGAGGAATATGAATCAGATCACAGCATCAGATGAATATAAATCAGGAAAGAAGAATAGTTTAAATGTATGCCAACCTGCCATTTCACTCCATTCTTTGGCCAAATCATGCTGCCATGATTCACCAACAATCCTCATCAGAGAAATAGCTGAAGTCTGTTAACGACACACATTCACATTTGGTATCCATTTAAGGTATTCTTCTTCCCTAACTGGCATTTTTCCTGTCAGTTTAAGTCACTGATAACAAACTTGCCAAACAATAATGAAGTGACTGGTAAGCTTCTTTGGAGCCTGGATTCCAAAATGGCCACCTGTTAACTCCCACCGCAATGTCTGGTAGAACTGTCCAGCCTAAATTAGTGAACATCTTTAGCTGTTTACAAAGTGGCCTTTCCTTCACGCCACTTAGTGTCCTCTGAGAGCAGTAAAACCACGGCTAGGCCCACTTGTCATCCCTGTAATTCAGAACAACAGCCACGGAAGTAGAGGGCGAAAAAGAAACAATGATGTGAGTACACAAATCAAGGCTGAAAGAAAGAGACTGAAAGCCTAACAAATACAAGGGAGAGTAAGTACACATGAGAGAGAGAGACAAAGAGAGAGGAGGAGAGAAGATAAAGACACAGTGCGAATAGCTGCTGCACGATATTTGAAACTTCTCTCATGAATAGGAACCAATGACAGCTACGTTCATAGGTACACATAGCTCGCGCTGTGTTTTTCTTAATCCAGTATCATCACTATTTGGCACCCTTCACTGAATCTTGAGAGCTCTGTCGGTGAAATCTGCCTGCATTAGGATTTGATTTATGATGCTACAATGGAGAGAAGGAGAGAAGGAGAGGTGAAAATACATCCTCCGTGCGAGAGGGGAACGAGTGAACCGGGGCACGGGAAGATTCAAAACGAAAGAGAAAACAAAACAATAACGACGACAAAAAAAAAAAAAATACAAAGAAAGAAAATGAGTAATACCTTCGGAGAGGGGAAAATATGTGTCACAGAGGGGGGAAAAAGGATATTTAAAGGGGGGGGGGGTGATTATGTTGTACAAACAAAGTCAGGAATGCAGACGGAGAGACAGAGAGGGGTTGAGGGAAAGAGAGAAAGAGAGTGATCGAGAATACAAAGAATAGAACATGGAGAGAGCAGTTGAAATGATAAAATAATGATCAGAGCGCCTTCTATTCCACAGAGCTGTATTTATAGCATTGGACGCAAGCACTCAAATCAAGGATGAATTATACATTAAAAATAGTAGAAAAAAACAGTTAAAATACACTGTCAATCTCTCTCTCTCTTCTAGGATAGAGAGAGGAGGGTTAGGAAGGGAAAAGATGAAACGATAGAAGTTTTTTTCTGGCATGTTTTGATGTTGTGGAATCGTTAAAACTCAGCATGCTATAGATGATACATAGGAATCTGTGACAGATAGGCTTAGCATAGATGACATAACGATCTCTTTTTTCCTTTAATGCTGTTTTTCATTGGATTCCTTCCCCAGGCTACTTTAAAAGCATAAACTCTAATCAAAGTAATGGAACTAATATCACAGATGATGGTGCTGATTATTTCTGCACATGAGCTATTACTACATATAAAATATATCCGTAGCCTTACAAATTATTAAATTTGTCATGACAGAGTAAGCCTGAGGTATTTTCCTACAGCTAATAATGGCTACTGGTTTCACATGAATGTGTTGGCTTGTTTCATTCACAACGGCTACATTAGCTATATAGCTACTCTGGTAAATTATGTTCATTGTATCTTTGTAGCCAAGAAAATGGCATGAAGTTCATTATTCCTTCTGAGTCCTGCACAGCCAAGATGTAGAGCTTTTCAACAAGAATCATTCATTATGATAATACAGTATACTGAATGGCATATGCATCTTGCATGTCAACATCAATGATCAAGTTCTTTTTTTCTCTGGTGGAACTTTACAGCTTTGATATTATTTCATTTCAGTGTAATTGCTGGCTTTTCTCTTAACAATCCATATGAGTCTGGCAGAAGTTCAGGTAATTGCAACGTAAGATTGCATTGTAACAAAATCATTACTCCTTCATGCTGAATGTTAAATAGTGCCAATGCAGTTTTAAGGGTTAGCTTTATAAAGGAACTAATACAGGGAGTGCTCTCATGAATATCCCAGTCTGGTCAATCCATGAATGGCAAGGATTTCCGGTAGTTACACAGAATTAGAGACCACATTGAAGATACAGATCATTTCAAATGCATGAATACATTACATATCGTGTTGTAGCTCATATTATTTAACGTAATGCAATTGTGCTGGCAACTACAAATATAATTCATATGTATTTGCATTCCCCCAGATAAAAAAATCCTTTAGAAAGGAAATTAAGGCTAGAAAGGAAAATTAAAGCTAATTTTCAAAAAAAACAAAAAAAAACAAAGTTAACCACAGACATGTGGTTGGAAATATATTTGAGAATTGTCAAGGATATATAAATCTGCATTCACTTCAACAGTTCAACTGTTCTGGTAGTCTTCCATCAGGTAAGAATACAGAAGCGCAGCACAGAGCAGCCGTTAGATGGAAACTGCCAAGCAAGTTTCCTGCAGACAGGAAATGCTACGCCCCCCCCCCCACCCCCACCCCCCCTTGCTCTCCTGACCAGTGATGTCATTAGTAAATTAGCAGCACAAGCTTGATTGATACTGTAGTGAGGTGGTCAATACCACTGCATTCCTTCCAGCTAAACATACAACATCTGCCAAATCTCCTTCCCTCTCCTCCTACCTCTGTCTCCCTCACCCTTCCCTCCCTCCCTCAATCTCTCTTCCACTCTTTCTCTTCAATTCACTGCAATTCAGAATGCGTTCTTGGCATGAAATACAACAGCAAATGTAGCCAAAACATAGGAATTTGCAAGAGACCATAGCAAGCAGTAATAAAACATCCTTCTATCTGTCTCCATCTCCCTCTCTCTCACTTCTCTCTTCCTCTGTCCCTCCTCTTTCTTCCTCTCTTTTTCTCTGCGCTTCTCCTTCTTTATCTTCTCTTCTCATCTTTTTCTGCCTCCCTACTCTCTCTCTCTCTCACTCTCTCCGTCCTCTGCAGCTCTCTCGCTCTTTCTGATCTGCTTCATGTTAACCCTTTCCACACCTGTGCGCCTCTCAGAAGCTCATGGCTCACTCTTGGCTTTTGGATGAGAATCCTCCCAGGGAAACATACGGGCTCCACACTCCAGCGGGTCCAACAGAAGGAACAGACAGCTGAGGAAGCCTGCGCTGAGCCCAGGAGGGACCGCACAAGCGGACCGATCTGAGGACGATGTGGCCGACACACGTCGCGAGGGAAGTGGGGAGAGAGAGTGCCGTACAGGCAGGCGAGGGACTCAGAGCATTGCATCTGCAAACGTCGTCTGGTGCATCAAACATGGGAGAATTGCAGCCACTGTTTAGTTTTCCTGTATTGTTGCATTACCATATCGAGCGTGTCAAACGATGTGATGTTTTAAAATTAATCTTTATAACTGATCAGAAGCCTAACATCTCTATCAGTTCAATTTAGCTTCTTTATTGGTATTGGTATACACATACACACACACAAACATATATACATAGACAGTAATACATTGTCACATCTTTCCTCTCCTACAAAGATCAGATGCTGCTTTGGAGTGTCCACATTTTACGTATTTTAAGTAAAAATATACATTTTTTTCATATTTCAGAATATTTTTCACATATGGTAAGGAAATGTATCTCTACCTCAATCACTTGGAGCTGGCAATGTGAGCCTCTCTCTCTCTCTCTCTTCCTTGCTCTCTCTTTTGCTCTCTCTGCTCAGATAATAACTACAGAAGTATATTCCCCTTTTCACCATATAGTACTCCCATACAGTGTATTCCTCATTGCTTTTGTTTACTGGAAAGGCAATGAAGTGCTAATCAGTGGAAATTTTGTCTTTTGGGCTGTGGCAGGTAACTGCGTGTCTCACTGTGTTGAATTTTACACAGCCCAGAAATGTTCCAATATCTGTAAAACAGCGACAACAAAATGTTCCCATCACATTGCCAGTGTGTCTTGACCTCTTTGAGTGGACAGTGTGGACACAGCGTGTCCTCTCTGAGCAGCTGGGTCTGCCTCTGTTGGCACATCTCGCCAGGCCATTGACCTTTGCTCACCGAGCCTGTAATTTGCAGAGGCCTTCGCTACGTGTTTATCAGACACCGCGGTCAGATAGTCCACCGCGGTGCACTGTCTGCTTATGGCCCCTTTTGTGTATGTGCCTAAATTGTCTATGCGATTTTGTGCCATCTGAACAATTTTGAAACCACCTTTTTTTGGCAGCTTCTCTTCTTCTCTCTCTTTGTCTGTCTCTCTTTCTCTCCCTGGCACAAACACGGTTCGGTGTTATCACACCTCACGGTTCTCTCTCTGCACCGCTCTCTCTCCCATTACGGACGGAACGAGAGGACCGGCTGCAAAGAGAAAAGAGAAGGAGATCATACAGAGAAAGGATAAAGGAAGCAGGTGGTGCAGCAGGTAGGTCTGTGGCGCAAACACGACTCTAAACTCCACGTCTTTTCTCTCTCCTTCCCTTTCTTGCATCCTGTTTCAAACCATCCACGTGAGGCCTGACAGGACTGTCACTATAACTCAGTCCCTATAGCTGGGTCCTAACCTGGGTCCAGGACCTGTATAGCCAAGTCACCATACTAGAGCCCAAAGTACCTAGAATCCGACAGTAAAGCTCCCAGCCACTGTAACAGGGCCCCTGAAGCACAGCTCCTGCCACACTGCTCCAGGTGTGTCCCTTCACTCTACTGCAACCTCAGCTCTGCTCCCGCCCCCGGCCTGACCCTGACCCTAATGAGACGGGCGGACACCTGGAGGGAGGAGGAGAGGGAGCAGGTTGCGGCCAGACGGCTGGTGGACTCATGACCCGCTGGTGCAGCGGTGCGCATCGTTTCCTTGCTTAATGTCTGTGAGAACCCCCCCCCCCCCCCCCCCAGCCCACGACCACCGACACCCCCAACACCCCCAACACCCCCGTGTTGGACCACCGCACAAACACAGGATTTAACTTTGCGGCCTTCATTGCTGCGTTTGCTGTGTACATGCTCGGGGGTGTGTCCGTGGAGCATATGCGCCCACATAAAGAATGATATGATTATGCAGTTTGGAGTGTAATGAAAGCAACTGTGAGAGAGTTCAAGCACAAATGGAACTATAATAATAATAATAATAATAATAATAGTGATGATTGCTAGCATTATTGTAATAATTATGTGTCATTTAATTATTTTTACTAGTGGTAGTAGCAGTAGCAGTAGTAGTAGTCATATGCTGTTCAGGAGCCATTCAGGCAGATCAGTTTTCTCAAAGGTACAGCAGCAGTGAGCCTGATCCCTGGTTTTAAAAAACGTTTTTTATCTGTTGACGATTTCTGATAATAATAGCATCAAAGTATGTCAGAGGGAGGAGCAACAAGGAGTATAGTATGTCAGCTATTTGCATACACATTCCAAAATATATATTTTTGTAACGACTGCAGAAACTGTTCGGGGAAATTCAGCAATTTCTTACAAATTTGATGGGCAGATTTGTTATTTCTTCCTGGCTTCTTGAATTAGAGGTTATTATTTTTTGTTGTTTCTTGGTCTATTTTGTGAGGGCTCTGATCTGATTACTGAAAAGATAGGTCAGCTTACATAACCTCATGGCTTCCTTCACACGATACATCTCTCTCTCTCTCTCCTTCTCTTAGACATTCAGACCCAAACATGTCTTCTGGTTCCTAACACATCTCACAATTTTTTTTCCTTCTGCCTGTCTCTACCTCATCTCCCATCCCTCATTTAGAGCTTGTACTGCTACTTTAATTTGAAAAAAGAGAACCAGACTCTTCATACTCTATACTCTTTAATTAAATAAAAAGAACTAGTCTTTAGCAACAGAGTGACAAAATTAAAAGAATCATTCATCTTGCAGTGTCTCACTCCCAACTTTTCAAATAAAACACTCTTCCCCCCTCTCACTCTTTAGTCACACTTTCCCTCCATCTATGTCTCCTGGATTGTCTATCTGTCTGTTTCTTTCTCTTTTATCCTCCATCTGTCTTTCTCTATGATATGGGTCACAGCTATCACCGTGTACTCTTCCTGTAAGATGTAGTTGTGCGAAGTGGTTGACGTCGTTTCTCTCTCTCTCTGCTTTTGTCTGTTTCCCTTTCTCTATTCTCTGTGCATCAAACAAAAATTCAGCCTCTCTGTCTGCCGATCTTCAGAATTCAAATTCAAGGATATCATTTTATTGTGACCATCAAAAGTCCACTGTCGCCAGATCAATGCCACAAATTGGAAATGATTGGTGCAGCATCTTCAGCAATGACAACAATAATATAATCAATGTTATACAGACATATCTAAATATGTATTGACAATGAAAGAGAATAAAGTGCATCTAATGAAGTGATATGAAACATGAGACATACAGGATACAGTGCTGTCATAACTAGTGATGACAAAACAAAGGGATTAATAACATGTGTGCTTAAAATACACTTCATATATGAATAAGTAAATGAATGAATACTACATCAGTGTCATTTCTTCAGTCCCCCTCTTTCTGAGACATGTGAGACACATATTTGGTTTTCTACTGTTGTTTCTTTTTTCCTGCTAATTCGATTTTGTAGATGTAGTCATTTTTGTTTGTTTTATCTATATTTTCAAATTTATAGCTGTCTCTTTTTCTCTCAATTCAATTTTATTCAAGTTTCAAGTTGCTTTGTTGGCGTGGCATACATACATCAGAATGGGCAAAGCAGGGAACATTAAAACCTGTCATTGTCTCTCTCTCTCTCTGTGGGTGGTGGTGGTGTTGGTGGTGAGACACAGTGCCATGAGAAGGAGTCGGTTTATAAAACGGAATAGATTTATACTAATCTGCAGACTGTACTGTTGTGTTTTGTTGTTGTCCTTTGGTTGAAATGAGGAAAAGGAGCCCAGTTTTTTTTGTTGTGCCACACCACCTTTGGTCGGTTTCAGACTTCAAAATGGGGTTGAAGGATGACTTCAGACAGCTAACAGCTAGACGCGGGTACACTCGATGACCCAGTAACTGTGGAATAAATTCTACTGGCTGTCAGAAAGGAGTTCCAAGGACTCCTGGTGCACTGGCTATGTAACTAAGTGCATATGTGCATGATGTAACTGTTGCACTTAAAAACAACGATGATATGCATTGACTGGTAAACTGTTTAGGTTTGTACAAAACAGCAACTTGAATAGAGTTAATTGGAATAAGTGTGATAGCTGTATAGTCAGAGACTTGAGGGTAACACCACCCACAACTCTCTCAGCACAAGGGCAATGTAATAGGCAGGGTTTCCAAGCACTGAGGGGCTTCTTTGGAACCAATGAGTACATGAAGAAGAACTAGAACAGTGTTGAGGAAAATGTAAAGGGGGAAATGATGCTGTTGATGGAGCTGGCTGCAATCACAGTTGTCTTACAGGGGATATATATTGGTTGCAAACAATCTGACAGTCTCCATGCTTTGGCAGTGACTGTGTTTTCTCCTTCATGGTATCAACAGTCTGGGAGTTTGATACTGTGGTGTTTTCCAGGGTGATGATCAGGTCTTTGAATGGTGAAGACTTGGCTGGAGAATATGGAAGCTCGGTCTTGGTCAAATCGAGTCTAAGGTGATGGTTAGACTTCCACAATGACACTTCAGCTAGGCATGCTGAGATGCGTGATGAAACCACAAGCTGGCTGTCTTCAGACTTCATTGAGCTCAGAAACTGTTACATACTTCAAGCTCATTTCCCAGGGTTTCCTTTGCCCGCGCCATACTGACAACAGTTGGGAGATTGGGACTAGACCGCCATCTGCTTCTACTGGAAAATAGCGTTGTTCAGCGGTTTAGCTGTCCTCTGTTTCAAATGTTTGGGGATTGGTTGAAAGCATAAAGGTTATTGGGGGGGGGGAAAGGAGACCATATGTTGGAATACCTCTGTATTTTAACCTGACTTTTCCTCAGCAGTTTGCACCATATTTCATTGTTTTGTCCTCATTTCAAAAAGGAGGACTAACTAAAATTCATCATTTTATCTCTGGTGCGATGTGAAGAACTGAGCATGAACTCGCCAGAGAGCTCCGTGCACACTCCATTTGAGTGACGAGGCCATTCATAGACAGCTATAGAAATGCACTTCCCCTAGAAGTTGCAGCTTTTCTGTCACCGGTCTGTGAAGGACAGTAAGTGTCCAGAGGCATATCAGGTTCCATCTATTATGATAAATGCACCCCAGGTAGCTGATGATAGGATCAGTGTCCCTCTTTTACCAGGGAAGGGTTTGAAAGGTCTGTAGTTTAAAAAATATTCAGAAAAAGCAAATGTTTGGCAAATGTACTTTGTGTGTCAAAGTCCTGGCAACAGAAAAGTTGGCTAACCTAAATGATATGCACTGGAGGAATCAGCTAGTGGTTGAAGTGGATGTTCTGCCATCCTGGGGGTTTTTGTAAAGGTCCACTCCCTAAATGACTTTGTGACCTCTGGAGGAGGGTTCTTCATGCCATACTTGCATCAAAATGTACTGGTACCAAGTTTACTCCAAGTAGAGGAAAGAGCTGTGATTTTTGTGATATAGAGGAGGATATTTTTCACGTTTGGCGACTGCTCCAGATTATGGAATGTGACGGAAATGGTGGAAAAATGCCCAGATAAGTGCATTTCTCTCTTACTATTTTTGTTTGAAATCTTTCAAAAAAACATCTGTGAATGCTATATATACTTTATAGTAAATGTTTGAAAGGCCTACAGAGATGGAAAGGTAGTTGTGGATATTATTTTAGTTTAGAGGATGTTGATAATGGCCAGACAGACTGGAATGCATTTTACAAGATTACTAAAATGTGCCCAAATTCAAACTGAAATGGGCCACTAAGTATGTACTTTGACAAATTGATAAGAATGATAGCCTAGGATTTCATATAAAGGGGGGGTAGCGTTGTTCTTTCTGGATTTCTGGTTTGTGAAAATGTCATTCTTTTTGGTTGTTTTTGTGTGTTTTTGGAATCTCCAGCTGGCCGTTTCTTAAAATTAAATTTATGTTTTATTTTTATTTTTTATTTCTACTCTTCTCTGAAAAAAAAATGCTCTTTTTAACAAAGGTGAAAATATCCCTTATTCTGGTTCTAACTTTCTCTCTCTATTTCTCTGGCTCACGCTCTTTCTCTCTGACTCTCTCTTCCTATTTCTCTGACTCACTCTCTTCCTGATTCTCTCCTTATTTCTCTGACTCACTGTCTGTCTTTCTGTGTCTGCCTATTTCAATGCCTCTTTCTTTCTCTTATTCTCTGGGATTTGCCTTTGGGTTGGACTGGTATTAATGAATTAATGACAGAGGTGGACTAAGGGTGTGTCCTTTTAGGTTCTTCCTAATAAATTTGCTCTTTCCTTTTCTGTCTCTCA
Organism: Megalops cyprinoides; assembly: GCF_013368585.1. NCBI lineage: Eukaryota > Metazoa > Chordata > Actinopteri > Elopiformes > Megalopidae > Megalops > Megalops cyprinoides. The sequence continues at coordinate 12,720,646 of NC_050583.1, read as the reverse complement.
GTCTCTCCCTATTCCACCACTCTTCCTCTCTCCCTTGGCTTCTTCAGCCTTTCTGCATCCCTCCAACCTTCAGCCTTTCCGCTCTCCCTCTATCCCTTTCAGAGAAAACCAGAATGTGTTTGTGTGCATGTTGTGTGTACCATATTTTAATAGAACAGATAAAGAGAATAATGCTCTCTCCTAATATGCTCCAACTGCTGACAAAATTGCATTGTTCTAAATGAGACATTTTCTCCCGTACATTTATATTTCTTTCAGTCTTTCCCCTTGCTTTCGTTTTTACCCTCTGTTTCTTATTTCCATGATTTTTTTTTTCTTTGCAAGCAAGCCTTGTCAAGGGAACCCAAGACGGTTCTAATTAAGGCAGGCCTGCAGCTTCATTAGCCAGGAGTCCTGCTGAAGAGATTTACACTTCAAAGAACAGAGAGAGACTGAGAGAGAGAGAGAGAGAGAGAGAGAGAGAGACGTGGGAAAGGGAGGAGAGGGGGAGTGGAGAAGTGGAGAGAGTGAGAGGAGAGAGAGAAGGGGGGAGAGAGAGATGAGCAAGACGTGGGAAAGCGTAGAAAGGGAGTAGTGGAGTGGAGAGGGTGAAAGGAGAGAGCTGAATGAGATGTGGGAAAAAAAGGTAAAGGGGGGTAGAGAAGCAGGAAGAGTGAAAGGAGAGTGCTAAAGAGAGAGGATGTGAAGAGGAGAGATGAGGCAGAAGTGGTAGAGGAAAGGAGAAGGGTGAAGATGAGAGAGACGTGATGAGGGCTCAGAGCCAGCAGAGGAAAAGAAGACAGGAAGCACAAGCAGGAGTGAAAGGATTGAGCTTGCAGCACTGTCAGCCAACCACTACCCTACCTCCTCAAAATATTCATCACACTCATAATGGAAGAGAATTGAAGAACTGAAAAAGAAACCTCATCAAGATCCTGGAAGGAGCATGTCTACACACACATGCACAGGGCTTTACCAGTGGCTCAGTGGAGAAGGCATTCATATTGCTGAGTCCTACACCCAGAGGTTATCAGCCAACGATGACCGGGAGAAGGCAGATACACGACAAATTTTCTACCAGGGATTTGTGGGTGGGTATGTCAGTAGGGATTGTCTCCCCACTCTCTGGCACACTGTGACTTGTCAGGCACCTGCAAGTTACTTGGATGATGTTAGTAAAAACTCGTCAGCTAATATGATTAATATACCTTAATTTTAACTACATACCTGCCAAAGAGATGCAATATATAACTGATACAAGGGCTCATTTATGTTGATTCTGACAATATGGGTACAGTGCCATGTCCTTCAGCCCTCGTTGCAACTGAACTCTTCACTTCATTGATTCGTTCATTACGAATCAAACATTCATTTAACCCATTGGTAACTGGGAGCAGTACTGGCATTATCAAAACTAAATTTGTATCTTGTTTTATAGAGGGTCTTTTACTGTTATTATTGTTTTACTAAAAAAGAAAACCTATGACTACGGCTATGAATTAAAAAAAAACTGCTGAGAGCCGAGTTTCAAAAGGAGGACAAGGGGTTCAGGTTAGAGAAGGTCACTGAACACTGAGTAAAGACCTGAAAGTTTCCAGAGAATAAACATCAGTTTGTTTTCTGACAGAAACATAAGGACAAGGTGTTTTCTTCGCAGACCCTAGCTGCACTTGAAAGTTTTGGGTGTCTCAAAAAAATTCCATCCGAACCTCAGAGTCGCCACGCCTATATTACTTCCTCCATGTTCTCAGAACTGCGGCACGTACAAGAGAGACAGATGGTCAAGACGTAAGAAAGAAACTCATGGAAAAGAGGAGGGACATGTGGCTCAGAGTTATTTTTCCATCTTTTCCTCCATTCTATTCGGGTTTTTTTTCTTCCGTGGCATTGAATTTAAGTGTCTTGTCAGAATCGTCTTCACAATCCCCCCTCACTCTGTACCCCTTGAGATAAGAGCTCTTTTGATCAGATTTGTTAGAAGCTCTCTGCCTGTCTCTGCGGCCTTCTCTGAGTCTCTCTCTCTCTCTCGATCTACCCCTACTCTTTAGATATTGTGCCCTCGCTTGCTTGCTCTCTACGTTCTTTCTGCTGTTATCCTCCCTCTCTCTTTTCTGTTCCTCCATTCTACCGGCTGCCCCTCAAAGCATCATGTCCGGTTCTTAGCCGGTCCTCATCCTCCTTTGATGAAATTATTGAAATCACGGTTTTATGGTTGTCACAGCTATTCTGTCTCTCTCTGAATGGAAGGGATCAGGAAAATTCTGCAAAAGCTCTCCTTTTCTATTACATATCCTAGCTGTGTCTTTGAGACTGAATTGACCCTTCTCCTGCAGCCGACACTCCAAATACCTTTCATGGGGTCAAAGGTGAAACATGTATTTCAGACCACAGTCCTTGCCACCTCCTTAATACCTGAAATAAAGGAAACCTGCTTTAAAAAATCTCATTCGAGCTCTACACAATGACCCTTAGAAGCCTTGCTTCGTGTCTCTCTGGAGGTCACTGAGGAGTCACACGTTGACTTTGGACACATCATTTATATGGTTGCAGAGGTCTACATTTAGGTCTACTATGCATCAGTAGCACTTGCATAATCTGTGTAAGTGTCTAACTCCAATTAAAACCCAGTAATTGATACCCATTTAGCAGCAGGGAACAATACAATTATTAGTAGTATTACTTGCTGCTTAGGAGGTGGTCCCCAGCAGGATAACTCAAAATGTGTTTTTTAACGTAGCAGATATCTCAATCTTTGGTCAAGATAACACGGAAGGTTGGTTAAAATATTAAAATGCAGTCACAAGGGCCTCTTGGCTACTGACTGCTGGTCATGAAAGCCATGGGGCAGTCTGTGTGACAGGGGCCTGCTGGGCTGTACAGTGGCCCGGGGCACACGGCAGCCACACCCAGGGGAGCTTTCATGAGTGGAACACGGGTGTCCCTCAGGTGAACAATACATGCGCGGCAGATTTAGAGCCCCTGGCTGCGTATGTCCACTGTTCTTAGGAGGAAGTTGGAGGAGAAAACCCCTGACTGAACAAGAGTCTTTTACTGTTTTAGTGTTTTTCTTCCTTTATACAATTTCTTTTTTTTTTCAACGCAACAAGAATTGTCAATTATTTATAAACACAGTGGCTGTGACACACACACATACACACACAAACAACATGTAGATTTGCAATCTTCCAAAATATGCCCTGGGGGTTGAAAATAATAGGCGCACATAAGCAAGCATACAAACACACACACACACACACACACACACACATACACACGCCAGTTCACCTTTCACTTGACTATAACCTTAATAATAAGCAAGTTTGAATCACATGAATTACCAACCATTAGATGTAATGATGGTCTGATGTAATCAAAATAGCGCTGGGCTTTAATGCTGCTGATGCAGACATACTCCTGTTTCAACTGGGCAAGATTATGCTCAACTTGGACTAATTTCAGAAAAAACACTGAGACTGAGAGGGTCTTGTTGCTTGGTAACTAAATAACAGCTAAGCCGTTTGGCTTTGTAACAATAATTATTTCCTCTGACCTAAGATAGAAAAGATACTGTGAGAAGAAGTAGGGGAAAGGAGACATGGAGACAGAAGGGGAGAGACAGACGGAGGGAGGAAGCAGAGGGAAAGGAAACGAGGGCAAAAATGAATGGGCTGAGGGAGGGAATGAGGGAGGAGTGGAGGGAAAGAACATGAATGATAAAGAGATGGAGAGAAGGAAAGAGACAGACGCTGAAACACGGGGAAAGACAAGGTTGTAGGAAAGCAGCAGGGGAAGGACCAGAGATGAAGGGAGAGAAGAAAGAAAGAGAGAGTAACAGACAGAAGACATGGTGTTGAGAAAGTGGGGGGAGATTACACAAAGACTTGTATTATTACGGTGTTACAGTGTTGAGCATCGAAGTAAATCTCTTCATTAATGTACTTACGTTCATGTTTTTATGAAAGCAATGTATGTATTGTAAATATTTTCAAGTCACTTTGATTCTTTGAACATTGATCTCATCACTCATGACACTCTAAGGGTGCTGTCTGCCACAGAAAGGATTTGTGAGCATTATCAAGGAACAATGGTGGCCCACTCTACAGTCTACAACCTTAACAGAACCTGATGTGCCCTTGCAGGTTTGGAAGGCGAAACAACCAATGACAATGTAAACATACACAGAGCAGCATCAAATGAGGACAGGTTGCAGTTGCGGTCGATACATTCTCTCTGCGGAGTTTCTCTCAGCTGAGTTTTAGTTCACTGGTTTTGTTACCAAGATTTTTTCATTTCCATGTCCGCTTGCAGGAAGTTGTTGTATACAGTTGTTGGTGTCACAGAGTGATCAGAGAATTACCCACAGAAAAAGCTGTGCTTTTTTCCAAGCCTGCGTTGTGTTTCATCTTTAACTCTAAAGCTGTGGAAAATGAAAAGTCCAGGGTCAAAGGTCAGGTTTTTGCCTTCCAGTCTGCTGTTCAGAATGCTAAAGGAGGCATATCTAATTAATTCATACATATCATAAGACTGATCTGATTTTTATGTTTTACCAAACTTCTCTGTCAAATCATGTGCAATTTTAATGCACATCCTGTTTTTTATGCCTTTCCTTCTTTATGTAACCCTGTTTTCGGAATCACCAACTGCATATTAGGCTTGTCTCGCTGTGACAACTTCTGCACTTGCACAAGATCTCTGAAGCGAGACGAATGCAATCCTCCAATAGACTTGCATGCAGGCTATTTTTTAAATATTTTTCATGCTACAAGCCACACATCTCACAACAGTGGTGTGGCTGCTCATTGAAGGATAGGCACAACTCCACCGACAGCGGAATTGCAGGGTGCCTGAGTGCAGATGAGGAAACCCTGGCCAACCTACCTAACCACTATCCCCAGCAAAATGAAGCCAATTTGTTCCAGCGTTGTGGAATCCCAGGCTTTGTCTTGCAAATGGCACAGCTGTTTTTGAGCCCGGGTTGTAGGGGCTCAGCCTGCTCTCGAAGAGAATGCCCTGCAGACCGAGCCGCCCGGGACCCCTTAATCCACATTTGTAATGTGACATTACAAAGATCCCGTCTGGTCAACAAGACGAGGTCAAGCATGACAACCACACAGCCAAATTTTTGATTGCATTGTTGACCCCTTAATTAAACTAAAAATTAACTGAACTCTGCGCGGCGTTAACTGATTGCATTGCATTATTGTGGTCTTTACTGCTTGAGCGGACAGTGTTCTGACCATCGGACTGTATCTTATTAAGCAAATAAACATTCTTTCAGTGTATGGATGCACTGAATCCAGAGCTCCAATATCTAGCCGTGTCAGTCCAGCCACACTCTCAGTTACTTAATGAGACCTTTAAATCAGGAAAACCAAATCAGGAACTATCTCATTACTGCTCTAATTTCATTTAATTTCAAGAAGTCCAATATTTCAAGTTACATTTTAAGCACTAAACCTTTAAAGTCTCCTAATCAAAGTTGCAAATGAAATTAGATGCTTGATCAAGTAGCTGACCTCTAAAATATGTTTTATTTTAAACTGAGCTCCCAGGTGGCACTTTACTGGTTCGCACACAAACTCCAAACACCCAGCCTTTTTAATTCCATTTAAATGAACTGAACTACCCCCTCCATCCATGTAGTGCAATCTTGCGAATATATATTAATTCTTTTCAGCACACATCTTTCCCAGATTTATCAGCTCTCCATAAAACACGCAATAGCACACAATGTATCTATCTGTTGGTGCTGACACCTCCTGTTCAGCCCTGGGCGACTGCCATGATTGTGATCAAGTGTCCAATTAGCCGAAAGCTCAAACTGCAGCCTACCCCGACCTGTTCCCCTGCGCGCGTGTCTGTAATCCCAAGGGGGGGGGAGTCGTCCTCTATGTCAGGAGACTGACACACACACAGCTTAGCTCCATGCAGGCCTCGTACCCCAATCCTCTTAAAAGAACTTAAAACCCTCATTACAGACAGATCGCGGATTTGTGCCGAGAAGGAGGGAGAGACCGGGAGAGACAGTGGTGAGTGTACGTGTGTGTGCGCGCGTGTGTGTGTGTGCGTGTGTGTGTGTGTGTGTGTGTGTGTGTGGTTGGGGAGTGGGGGAGGGAGGGGGGAGGTGGGGGGAATGGTGATGGAAGAAAATTGAACAGACCTGCCTTTATATGAAAGTCGTATGTATGTGCACAAGATTACAAGGTAATAAAGCACGCAGCAGGTACACGCCACGGCTGCACCATATCTTGCTCCTGCACACATCCCGCCAACATGAATGAAGACAAACGTCCTGTGTGTTTTTAACCCCACAGTTGCCATGGCAAATCAGTGCAAGCACACCTATAGAGGAACACTGGCCCACAATGTTTTTATGCTCTCCCTCCTATGCTTTTGTCTAACTGTGACACATAGAGTATGATCATTAAATTCCCACGATTCACACTGTCAAACAAACGTGTGATGTATTGTGCATGTATTCGGGCATAATTGTATTATGCTGTCGATCATTATCCAAAGACTCCTGAAAATCCCGGCGACGTCAGAACAGCATCTTCATCCTCTATAGCTTTTGTCAACACTTCACAACACAGCCAGAGCTACCTCCAGCAAGCGTAGCTCACCAGGCGAACCGCATGAGCCCGCCCATGTTATCTTCCCTTCAACGCCATTCACCTGTAAACTCCTGGTTCATTGCCCGAGTGGAGCAGGGAGCTAACTGTAGGCATTCGCTTTCGCCTCCTAAAGCAGTGCGTCTGAAGTGCGAGCACATGATGAGCTGCTAGACTGGAGCATTCGTGAGGCGTGTGCGCCATACGCCGAGCTTCCAGCATGACGGCCCTGGCAGCCGACCCTAAAGTGAGGCCATACATGCATAAAGGATGAGACTGCTGTGGAGGAGAGCCGCAGTGGTGCATGCTGGGTGATGCAGGGGGAGAGAGAGAGAGAGAGAGAGAGAGAGAGAGAGGTAGAAAGAGAGATAGAGAGGGAGAAAGACGGCAAGAGAGAGAGAGGGAGAGAGAGAGACTGAGAAAGAGAGAGGAGAGAGGGAAGAGGTGCGAGGGGAGAGAGGGAGAGAGATGGTTTTAATGTAATAAGCCCATACAGTAGTAGACCCTGGAGCAAACCTGTAATTACATTGTGAGCTTACCTTGTTTCACACTCTCAGTCTCTCTCTCTGCCTTCCTCTCTCTCTCTCTCTCTCTCTCTCTCTCTCTCCCCCTCCCTCTCTCTAACTGTCTCTCCCTCTCTTTCCTTCCTTTTCTCTTTTTCCCCATGGAATGCTTGGAGAGAAAAATGTCAGATCTCAGTCTGCTAATTTAGCATTGTGGACATGTGCAAGGGGCACTGTTTGATTCTTTCACAAATAATGCCATTCTTAAAGACAAACACTTTGTCTGTCTGGCTGGCCGTTCTTTATTTCCCTCTGCTTATTTGTCTTCGTCTCCTTACTGTCTACTACCCCATATCACCTTTGGAGAGGGGTACAGAGAAATGGACTGCTTTTCACAGTTCGCGCAAAAGCGAGAGTCATCAACCCCAAGCGGAGAAGCCAGCAGACCGCATTCAGAGAGCTGTGAACTCTGATTACCACCAGTACAGGAAGTCCACAGCGGCCCCATTCACAGCCACAGAGGCAATCAGCACCATAGACACTGGGGCAAAAAGCCAGGACAGCAGCAGCACAATGAACCCAAATCACAATGGCGCTAGCTGCATACGGGATGTGTTAATATAAAGATTTTCCTTTTGCGCTATGGAAAATTTAAATGGAAAAGCAGCACAGGTATCAGATGCGGCGCGGCACTGTGGTGACAGTAATAACAATAATAGAAGAAGCAATAGCAGTGACAGTAAAAGCATTTGCCATGCTAATTATTGGTTGATCTAATAATAACCCTGGAACAGCATAAGCAGTTGCTGCCAAGAGGCACAAAGGGTGGTTGTGTTATAAAATAAAACGCCGCGAACATGTTTGCTCTGACTTGACGAGCGCTTGGTGCATGCGGGTCCCTGGAGTTCATTTCCAAATGCTTCAAATACACAAAAGTTTTTCTCATACATTTTAAATGCGTTGTAAGCTCCACTTATATTTTGATTGTCGGGTCATTTTTTTCCGGAGAAAGCAGACCTGTGAGCCCTATGAGCCCTTAAAAGTGGTAGGAACAAAAGCAATGAATGCATATGAACAACAAGTGTACATTGTACATTGTAAATACTATTAGCCCCAGGCTGTGGGGGTGTGGGAAATGGCCAGGGCACTATGGAAATAGGCAGGACTAGAGGAAATCGGTTCCTGCTCTGTAGTGTTGTGTGGGTCACGAACGAGTCGGCTCCATGAGCCAGCTCCTTTACGTGAACGATGGGAGCCGGCTCCCGTCTGAGAGCCGCTTTCTTTTTTTTCTTCTTTTTTTTCTTTGAATTCTTTTTTTTTTCTACAGTTCTTTGAACTGTAACACACATTTATGCACGAGGACCAGATGCACTGTGTTTAGAGTTTGTAGCGAAACGCTAATTTACAATGTTCAATATAAATAAAACGTTCAATACGCATGTGTAATAGTGTCTGATGTTTTTACATTAATGTTTTTATACCAAACTTAATGTGAAGTAATGGTATTCTGGAAATTATATGGTTTAGTATAATTACATTGAATAATTTAAGTGATATACGCGCACACATACCGATCATAGCTCAAAACATTGCTAAATTTGGCTGAATTATAAAAGCCAGAAGTGGTACTAAATGAAGAGTCGTTTTCAACCTGAAAGAGCCGGCTCTTATTGCTGAGCTGAGCCAAATGAAAAGACTAACTCATTCACTAAAAAGAGCCAGAATTCCCATCATTACTGCCCTGAACACCACACGCACATCAGCCAGAGGGCACAGAGAGCAAGGCAGCTGCACTGCCCCCAGTACACTTGTGGGCTGCTAACTGCTGTCTGTGTGGCAGAGACACGGTGGCTTCAACAGCACCATTAACACCATGACCATGTGATTAGCCAGTTCTATTTAAAATGCTATAGTGGCATGACATACAACAGTCAACAGTGCCAAAGCATAGCAATTTGTGACTAAACATAAAATACACTGAAAATGTATCTGCCTTGGCTCCCAAGTGTATCATTTAGTGGGTTGCTCATATCGAGTGCAAGCTGAGTTCTATGGCCCAGGTTTCTGAACCAGAGTAGTCAACTGCTGACAATGACCAAGGGCTCACAGCAGCAGAACATTTACATTTACATTTATTCATTTGGCAGATGCTTTTATCAAAAGCGGCTTATAAGTGAGGCAGAGTACAACACAAGCAAGTAGCTATACAAGGAGTCAACAATATTAGCACTGCATGACCAAGTTCCAATAGTAGGCCAGACAAGGTACAAGCTAGCTAGTAGAGATGTAAGTGCATGAAACCATAGATTTGAATTTTATTAAGAAAAAAGTTAAGTCATGCAAAACTGCTTTAAGTGGTACTGTTTCAGGTGGACAGAAAAAAAACTGGCCTAGTTCCAGCAGAGAAATAGTAGTTGTTAGGTTAACCACAGTTCCCTCATAACACCATCTCTCGGCACTCTGACACTTGTCAAACATCTGCAAGTTGCTCCCCCAGCAAGTTGATGACATCAGAGGAGTAGAAGCTACCCCACGTCACCGCAGTACACAGTGGGCTTATATTGTGCCTGCCCTCCCACACCTCCCACTGCACAGGTTGACTTGGTCTGAAAAGCTGACGTTGCAAAATTACATTACATTATCGTCATTTAGCAGATGCTCTTATCCAAAGGGACTCACAGTTTTATCCATTTATACAGCTGGATATTTACTTAGCCAATTATGGGTTAAGTACCTTGCCTAAAGGTACAACAGCAGACATTACAAACCAGCAATCATTTGGTTATGAGCTCTGCTCCTTACCACTACACCACACAGGTATCCTAGTGGTAGGCAGCAACTGGGGACTAAGAGAGTTGAGTGAAATTAGGAAAAAAATGAAAAAAAGATATTCTTCTCTCTGTCTCTCTCCGTGTCTTTCTCACGTATTTAAGGTCACTGGTTCCTCCCTGTAGGGCCTCTATTGTTGCAGCTGGCCCGTGAACTCCAGGGAGGTCTTTGAGCAGACGGGTAATTTGTTTGCAGACTTAGACGCCGCAGGTGTACCTCTGACCCCTGGGGAATCGGGCTCGATTTCCCCAGAGGTCTGACCTTCCCCTTAGGCGGCACGGCACTTCTGAGATGTGTTTCTCCAATCTGATAACAACCTCGATTACCCCACAAGTCTGCCGGTGTCCTCACGTTACCTCCTGCTGCCTGCACCATGGCTGGGATGCCCCATGGATGGGCTTTCCACACTTCAGTCTGACGTGAGATTTGTATACTTCAGCCTCAGGTCTTATGAGACTTATCTCTCAACACTGTTACGGATCCAAGCCAGTCTCTCCCTCTTGCTCACTCTCTCTCTCTCTCTCTCTCTCTCTCTCTCTCTCTCTCTTAGCCTTTCTCTATTATTACACATCTCCTTTGCTATCTAACCAGGCCAAACATTCCGCAATCTCACATCTTGTTCCCTTTTACAGACCTTCCCTGCTCCTCTCTTCCTTGTCACCAATCTGTCGCTCTCCGCCCCTCTTCATCCTCTTATCTCTAACCGTTTTCTCATCCTCCCCCCCCGGTCCCCTTATCCCTCCTCCTCACCAACTCTAGCTTTTCCCCGTTCCCCCTCTCATGCCGGTAAGTGCCATCCATCTTTTCGCCCTCCCCAAGGTTTCTCCTACTGTCCCGGATAGGTGCTACTGGAGCAGCGCTGTGCAGAGCAGCTAAATAATCACCTGTAGTCAACTCCGCAGACAGCCTGATGCACAAGGTCCCCTCCGCTGCGGCGAGACACAGCCGTACGCCGCTGTGAAGTAAGCCTCCCATTGCTCTGCCAGATGCTGATTATTCCAGGTTTGTCTGACTGGAACAGGTCAGGTCGCTCTTGTGGCATTGAAACGGCATTGAATATATAAACACGCGCTCTTGCAAATGTCTTGTTGCCACTAATCAGAGAATCTGCACTTCCTGCACGCGGTGCTTGAATTGGATCCAAACGTTGTGCGAATGATTGGTAATGTTACACCAGGAGCGCTGCTCGAGCCACTCAGCGCCTGTCTCCGTCGCTGACTGTGTGTACAGGCCTTTGTCATCGGCTGTCCCGGAGGACCCATTCACAGCTTTGATGAGGTGATAATCTGAGGTTTTGTCACTGTGTCAGACGTGCTATGATGCCCTAAAATGAAAACAGCCAGAGCTGGGAGGGGAGAGGCGCGTCACCAGGGGCAACAGTTTCCAGGCTCCCCACCCTTAAAATTCTCCTCAGAGTCTCCGGGAATCGGCTGTCGACAGATGGACCGGCGCAAAGTGTCTGCTGCGTTCGGACTTGAAGTGTCCACCGGCACAGTGTGTTTTTATGGAACGCCACATTCGGTCCTCATTTATGATGGAAGTGACGGATGGGAACCAGCAATTGAGCCCAGCTTAGCACAGATTCATTAGTCCAATACCTGTGTGGTAACCAAACGGGGCATTTTATGACAAAGTGTGGGAAGGTGTAGCAACAAACCCCATCCTTACCCAAGGACTTTCAGGTCTGATGACAGAGGGTGTGTTTTTGCCGCTGTTCTTCAAAGAGCATTCACATCATCTTAGTATTACCGACCATTACTTATTTATCTTACAAAAAAGAAAATTCATTGGAGTTGAAACATGTCACATTCTATTAGTAAGTAAAACCCAGAGAAGGTGTTTGGTCTGACTTGATCTGTGCTCGGTACATCCAGCTAAGCAGTTTACCTGGGGGTAACTCCCAAATACTGATAAACTTCTTTCTGAAAACTTAAAAGTTGCTGCTACCTCCAATGCAATGCTACACTGATATAGTCATCTTCCCAAATCACTGATATATTCACAGAATTTTTACAGTGATGGGAGTGAAAACAGTGTATATAAACCAGATGTACATGAACCAAAAGCGTATACAAATAGTATTGACATCTTCACAAATACTAATGTGAACGCTAAATAATGACCCTTCAGACTAAGTCTCTTCAATCTTGGATTGGTCATGAACTAACCAGAAACGGTTCACCTGACGACCCCTGTGAAGTCTCCCACCTGGCTTATTGCACAGTGACTGTTGCTATGGCGGCCAGGTCTCCATTGATCCCTGAAATCACTTTGACACAATGTCCTCAGACCTCTGCTTGAAGGATGCAGCCGGGATGGGGACTGGGTGCAGAAAATTACCTCTAGATGAGAGGAGTCTTATATCTGCTTGATGTGGAGAACATCTGCTGCTATGTATTAGAGCAAGAGGATCTAGGTAAGACCAGGGGTCATTACGCAAAGGACAGCAGACAGCTGCTGACACAGACTTCATGCCACCACGTGACATGTTGAAGGGACAGAATCTTGGGGAGTGGAACTTTTTTATGATTGACCACAGCACAGGGGCCAATGAGAAGCTGAGCAGAAGGTTAGTCAAGACTCAAGTCAACATCACTTGGACTGTGAATGCTGACAAAGAACCCATCCCTAATAGCCTCTTGGCCATCAACGTCTGCAAGTGTCCCAGAGCAGGTTGGAGGCCGAGTCCGGAGCGATGTCAGAAGGGCCAAGACGTGGCACGAAGAAGTCAGGCGAGTGAGACCGAGAGGGACACGCAGACAGTGGCAGACAGATCCAGCTCTGAGACATGATCTTTGACTGATGTACGCGAAGAGACAGAAAAATTTTTGGTTGGCGGGAATGAAGGGTGGAAACGGAGGTACCGATCTGAAGCGCTCAGTCATCTAGACGGCAGTCTGGGAGCAAGCCTGGAGAGCAAGCGCAGAGGCATCCCAGGTGACAGGCGAAAGCCGCAGAAATCCAGACACACTCGAGCGATGACAGGAGGGAGGGAGCACCCAAGGACGATCTTTCAAAGGGTCCCGTCTAAACTTAAAAAAACTCAAATCAGTCTAAGGCGGGGATGTACAGCGAAGAGCCCCATGCTGAATTAGCAGGGCCGTTGCTCCCGGGTGGAGACTCCGCCTACTGACCCACGGGGGATATGCGCAGAGAGTCCTGCAGACCAGAGGGAAGATGACGTCATGCAGAAGTCATGCAGAGGGCAACAGCCTCTCGTTTGGACCGGATGGAGCGGTATAAAATATGTAGAAGTGCGGTGGTGGAATCCGGGGGAATTCAATAAAAGCTAATGAGATTAGCGCGGGTAGCGCACATCAGTCATAGGAGTGGGCCGCGGAGCGAACCAGTGGAAATCACTCAAATACAGTTGAGGAGCAGCTGGGGCGCCACGCGCCGGATAAACAGTGAAGAAATGGCACTCTGTGGAGTCTTCATCGCAGTGTCGTCTGGAAGGATTTGAATAACAGTGTTATTTAGTACGCGTGACACTGGGAGCTGTGACCATTCATACCAAAGATCCAATTGGCTGGATTTCTCCCACACCTGACAGCAGGCTCTAGCAACCGAGGAAGACGAGGGATCAGAGCGGCGGGACCATCTTAGGGTGGTAGGAGGGCTTTCCATTCAGGAAATCCAGTTCCTTCTTTCACTGGCAAAGGCTCAAAGTAAAATGAACCAACCGTGTAGGTCCCTAAAGCAGAATGAATGCAGCTTGCACAGTTCACTATGGGCCTTGTAGTACCAATGAAGATGATTCTTGACCGGGGCATGCCCGGATTGCAAACCCATCCTACAAAAACATCTGTAAAACATGCCTTCCTTCAAGGGACAGGACCAAAAAAAAAACAATGTTTCACATTGAGTGATGTGCCCAGATATTGATGGAGGACCGTGAGAAAAAACCGTGATACTGTCGGGCCTGCTGGGCCGATCTATTGGTTCTGCAGCCCACGCTGATAGTGCGCTATCAGGACCAGACAGCAGACAGCAGCAGATACTTCAGGTATCAGCGAATCATCCGCGCAGAGGGCGGAGGCCCTTATCAGCATGCGCATCGGGAAGCGGTGTTGAGTCCCACGCCGACTAAACGGAGCACCAGTTGAAGGGAGGAGGATATCGCCGCTGACAATCTCGGCTCTGACGGGCGGGTTTGATAGGCGTGCCTGGAAAGAGTATCACCAGAGAGAGTTACTAGAATGAATGGGAGGGGGAACCGTCCCAGGAAAGCACCGCCATCTGACAATAGCGCGGGGAGGGAGAACACGTCAGGGACGGGGGGGAGGACCATTGTCTCAAATCATTAAACTCATTTTGTCTGAAGCGGCGAACCGCGCGGCCTGCCAAACGGAGAAGCTGTCTCCGAGGGTCACGCTCTTGGAGAGGGGCAGGGAACGAGGGAGGCTGGAACGAAGTGAAGTTATTGCAAGCCTTGAGAAAGCAGCCACGGGGTGTTTGGCACGTAAAAAAAACAAAAAAAAACAAAATGGCACCATCCCAGTCTCTGTAGAAACTAAATCTGCCCTGCCTTAAGGCTGCAGGCTTCTGGGTACTGGGGCAAAGCACTGCCAAGCTGGGTCCTGCAGCTCAGATGAGAAACACAGATCCCGAGAGCTCCGCCTCTGAAACCCGCCCAAATACAGAGGAGAGGCTCCGCGACTTAGCCGTCTGCTCTCCGCCTGATCTAAACTGACACTCTGGGTTTATCTCTTCATCTGCTGTTGTTCGCCGCATCCAGCAAACGCTCCCTCAGGAACGGGGCCTATCAATGAACAGCAAACCCCTTAAACTCACTCGACAGGCAGCTTTCGCGCCTGCCGTGTTGAAAGGGCACATCCAGTTTACCTCGAGAGGAAAAACAAAACAAAAAAAAAAAAAACGCTGAGCTGTTCTCACTGTGCGTCTGCATATCACGCAACAAGAAAACGTAGGGGTAGCAGATGGTTCTGGTGCCATGTCTGGTGCCATCTACAAACAGAAGCCTGCTGGATCCTCCAAACCTGTCCTCACCCAAAACCTCATCCCCCTCACTCAAGAGTGCCCTTTAGAGTGAGATGCACCTCATCAGATGAAAACTGAAAGACCCATAAATGCAAAGCAAAATGTTTTTGATCTTTTTTTAAAGGTCTGTGTATTGTATACTGCAGATGAGGTAATCTGGTTAGAAATATGACATGACACACTTGGCCAGTATTTTGTTTCTTTGCTAACATTTCTTTTCTGAAACTGCACAAAGGATAGTGCTGAAATGGTTTCACTAGTCTTATTACCATAACTTTATTACTATTTATCAGCAGGAACTCACATTTTTTTAGTTTAACGGAATATGTTAAACTGAATAAAAATTAAGCCCTTGAGAAGCTATACATTTGGACATAATGTCTTTTACAGTGCTGATTATAAATACTTAGTATGTCCAATCAACCACTACCCCCAGGTAATTTTTTTTCAGGCAATCAGTCTAGTTTCCTGTTACAAAATATTAATGCCACAGAAGATTAGCTTTTTCTGTCTTTTATCCAAAAAGTTCATGTTATGGCATTAAGACCCTTGCTGAACAGGAGTTTACATTTCTGCAAATAGCAGAGCAATGTCTTTCCCAACCACACATATTTTTAATGCATATGATTTTCTCAATGAATGAAATTTTATAACAGATACATGTGCAACTCAAACAGCAGTATTTACAATAAATAGACTGGTACCAAAAGTTTTATTAATCCCTATTCATGCTGCTACTGAAGTTTACAAGAATACTTGTCTATTACTTTTGTCACACATTATCTTAAGAATGATGGCAATATGTGAATATACAAACAACAGTAATAGAACTTCACTCTAAAATCTACATGGTCATTATTTTCATTCACCCTTCCTGTCCATTCACATATATCATTGAGGTGTTGAGGGCTGTATTGTTTATGCCATGATGGTAGTGCTCTCTCTTTAGATTTTTTTGCTACTGGATCATTATTACTGCATGAGCTGTAATCAATATTTCCTTCTCATTAGGGTTCTTTGATCCCCAAGCTTTGATTCTGTCCTCTCTTCCACCTTTAAAAACACGCCAGCCCAAATGAAAATGTCAAACTGCCTTGCATATTCCTACCGACACAACAAAAATGAAAATATAATCTTTCCCCGATTGATTGCCTCTCCTCTGCCATGTCCTTGAACCAGATTACCTAATGTTACATTACATTATTTAACACCTTAGCAGACAATGTTGTCCAGGGAGGCTTATATGTTACACATGATCCATTTATACAGCTGGACAGTTTGCTGAGGCAATTCAAGCTAAGGACCTTGTTCAGGGGGGGAACAATGGCAATGCTTACTCTGGTACTTGAACCCAAAACCTTCAGGTTCCACTGCTACACCTGCCCACCTGATTTCCTACTGATATTTAACACTTAACCCTTTTCAGGTTTTTAGACTTACTGACAGCACATGTGTATCAGCGCAGCGAAAAAAAAAAACCAAAGAAAAAAAAAGCAATGGTGGTGCCAAATCAAACCTGAAAACGAACAGCCCAAAATTTTTGCCTGAAGCTGGTGATGCACCTTTTCCAAATCCCTGGCGGCCTACTGATATTTAACACTTAACCCTTTTCAGGTTTTTAGACTTACTGACAGCACATGTGTATCAGCGCAGCGAAAATGGTGCAATGGTGGTGCCAAATCAAACCTGAAAACGAACAGCCCAAAATTTTTGCCTGAAGCTGGTGATGCACCTTTTCCAAATCCCTGGCGGCCGCATTCTCTCACCTGTGCTTCTCAGGTCACTGCCTCTCCAGCCTCCCGACGGCTGACTTCTGATGTTAGATGAGGTCTAGGCACTGACTTCCTGTTGTATTGTGCCGTCGCGCTTTGGGCTTCGGTTCCTTCCACCTCCTTCGCACCTTCTTCCTCTTAAAGAAGACCTGGGTGCAGATGATATGCAGGGACTGGAAGGCTTGTCTCTTGGCCTTCTTGCATTCAATTATTCCCCAGTTGGGATTTACGCTATGTGGTTTCTCCGGTGCAGGAGGCTGAGAAGCGGTAGCCGTGTCCGTAGGTACACACAGATGTGTTTCCAATATGCCCTCTCTGAACAGGCCTGGTTCACTGGGCTTTCAGGTAGGGTGCTGGAAACAGAGAGAGAGAGAGAGAGAGAAGATTATAAGATACCCGATGGCAAAAATGAGCCATGAATGCCAATTGATCTCATTTTCCGTGCTGAACAGCGGTTTTCTGATTACACATCCATGTATTGGTATATGAAATCTAAATGTCTCATTTGTGCTCTATAATTAGAAAATTATTTCAGTTACCAACATTATTAATACTACTGTTGCCATTTCGCACTCGCTTTTGCCAGAGGCTATGTGCGAAACATGACACCACTATACCCTCAGCACAATCCTGCACACATCCATGACTACACATTAAAATGTCAGCAGAAAATGGATCTGAAATACAAATGAAAATTTTAACAGCACGCGTGGATCTTGTTTGAAAACCAGCATTTGAGGAGGCACTGAGGGAAAACATTGAAGAGCTGACGATCAGACAACCATGGAGAAGGCCGCGTGAAACTTCCCTGTTTATAAGAGCAAATGTGATTATATTAGCAATATTTAAACCCTTACATGCAAGTGGTTCATTAACACCCCCGCTTGAGATGAAATGGAGCGGACTGTGTGGTTTTTTTTTTTCCTTCCTTCAAATGTCATTGCAGTTATTTTCTGGTTGCTGCCAACTTATCTTGAGAAGGGCAGGGGAGGGTTGTTTGTTTGTTTGCCTCTCATTTAGTGACACATAGTCATAGCTCCCAAAGTCCCCTGCAGTTTAAAATTAGACTGATAGGTCTGGACACATGGGATTCGTTGAAGACAAAGGCCAGAATCAGGGATGGAGAGAAGGGACAGGGACAGTGGAAGATTAGAGTATCTAAATCAGATAAAAAAAAAATGGTAACAGAGCAAGAGTCAGGGAGCACGATAGGACTGAAAGAGGGAGAGAGAGAGAGAGAGAGAGAGAGAGCAAAAGAGGGAGAGACGAGACAGACGAGAGAAGGACAGAGGGCGTCAGGGGAAATGTGCCTGGGCTGGCTGGAAAATTATTCAATAGAAAAGAGGAAAGTGGGGGGAACAAAGAGAGAGGAAGGGAAGGTTCTTTCGACGAGAGATGAAAATGATGTTTCGATCCTCTGTGGCACCAATCAATCTGACGGGGGAACCGTGACTGGACTGGAGGAGGTGGCGAGGCAGAGGGGAACGGATTAGGGGGCAGAGGGGCCGGAGTGAGCGTGACTGGAAAAGGGGTAGAAGAAACGGAAAGAGGGGAGGAAGGAGAGCCAGCTAAAACACAGAGAAGAACAAAGAAGAAACGGGTCAGACGGAGTGGGTCAGTGATAAATAAGTAAAATTAGAAAAAGAGAGGGAGAGAGATAACCAAGAATGAAAAAGGGTGGGGGGGGACGAAGATGGGAAGATAACAAGCAACGGTTTGGGGAAGGGAAGTCAGAGATGGACAGAATCAAAGACGGGTTGAAGAAAGCGAAAGAGTGGGAGGCCCTACACTCACTATTGCACAGTTGCCCCTAGCAACCATCTCCCTCTCTTTCTGTCCCTCCATCTCTCTCTCTCTCTCTCTCTCACTCTCTCTCTCTCTTTCTCTCTCTCTCTCAAATTTATTCTGCCATTCACAAGCACAACATATCCTCCTTTCTTGTTGCTTGCAGACGGCCCCGTGGGGGTTGACATGTCACTGACTGCCACCTTGTTAGAGTCCACAGTCCACCTCACATTCACTTTCCCTGATGTCACACGTGGCGCGCAGAGAGGCAAGCTCATCTTCTCACAAGCATCAGCGTGTTAAAGCTCCACTGTAACACGCTGTTATGGGGCATGCCCTATGAGACACTCGAGATCACATTCCGAGCTCCAGATGCAATTCGCCGCTAAGCTGGAGTTGCATTAAACCCACAGGGCGGCCTTGACACCGATGGGCGGAGAGGCCGAGTTTGGAGCCTAGAGTTTAGAATCATTGTTATTCTCCTCTGATTAGACTGCTGTGAACACGGAGGTGGTTCAATTTCATACGAGAAAATGAAGAATTTTATGTGTCATTAAGATACTTGTTTTGGGGCTTATCATATGTAATTTAATGTGCACCTTGAGAAAGTGCATATGATGTTTCGGCCATCAAGCCACAAGACCTTGCTGACACACATGTTGAATAGGAGTTGACTACAGTACTTCTCAAAAGCAGCAACAGCAACAACAAGCAATGAAGAGACCTGGCCCAACAAATTAGGGAACAATGTTAAACTTCCTTAAATGATTAGAAAATCACTAAGAAAAATGCAAATACAAAAATACAAATGAACAGTATATCAATTTGAGTTACTGTATGTCAAGTATGCCAAAAATGAATTAATTTGACTTGCATGTGAAGAATGAGGCCAGTTTACGTTTGGGATGTTTTGTGTTCTTAGTTTAATTGCTCTCTGCTATTTAAATTATACCATTCTTAAATTCGTCATGATGTTTACTATATATTTTAAACCATTTTAAATGAGTGGGGTGGGGTGAGGTACCAATTAAATTTTGATTTTAGAGCAATGAGACAGGACTAGGACCTGGCAGCTAGGCAGACAGTACAATGCTCTGTGTTTGCCTAAACAGACGCTCTTAATCCAAAGCGACTACATACTTAGCAAAGACATAGGGGGTGGGGTGGTGGTGGTGGGAGGGGGAGGAGGGGGGGGGGGGGTCGTGGTCCCCCGTTTGTAAATCTGTGATGGCATTTAAGCCTCCGACCCATTTCTCATCTGTATCCGTCCCACTGGTCCGACAGTAGTCTCATTTTATCGCTCAAGCAGGACTGAATTAATATAGTTCAAAAACCCACATAGCATTGCATTAGATATTTATCAGCTACATGAGCCAGATTGAAAAATAAATGAGGACACGAATGCTCACTTTTAGTTTTTTAGTTCTGTGTAAACCCATTCAAGGTTTTGGTTTCAAACAAGAAATAGCTTTTTTTTTTTTTTTGGTGCGACCGGACATCCTGGGCTGAGTGGCGGCTCTTACATAGAAGGGATACAGATTACAGATATACAGTTCATAGTTGGTGCACATGAAAGGAACACAAATCATTTGACAACTAGGATACACTGCTGTGCACAACCAAGTGTTAGCCCTTTAACTGGATAAGTGAATGTGATGATTTCACTCCATTGCTTGCAGAAGAGAGAAATAAAGTAACATGCTATGGAGGGGGTAATCTCGTAATCCTATTGGAGACCACAGGACATGGAATTATGGGGAAGGGTTTACAGCTGTCTGTGCCGACATGGCTAATGCAATCCCTTACGATAAAATAACATTAATATGCGTATGAAATCTTGACAGAAACCTGAAATACGTTTGTGCAGCACAGGAAAGGTTAGACATAATTATATTTGCGTCTTAGTCCTGATGTCATTAGAAAAGAGATGTGTCACAGACGACCTTAATTTGGGTTCCTGTTTGGGGGACGGTGAATTACCTCCGCCCACACATGAAAATGCAGGAGATTGATATTCGCAGATCTGAGAGAGGCATGACTAAAGCAGATCAAGGTGTCTGGTGGATGCACAAGGAGGCCGCACTCACGGAGCTGAAATCTCACGATTTCCTAAACGTGCTTCGCTACAAACATGTCGGCTCGCCTTTGTTCCGCTTCAATGTCAAACGGGGGTGCTTCTGAATGCCGCGCGGCGCGCAACAGCACACCGATTCCGGCACGACACACCGAGATGTCAGAGCCAGGGTCAGTTTTTCCCCCTCCTTTTATTCCATTCAACATGTTTCAAGGCGTTCTAATATTCACAGCCACTCACTCTTGACAGCTCCGGGTCCAAATCCTCACATTATAATTCCTGAACTAGACCTGACGCTGCGTTTCTGGAAATCAATTCCATCGACCTGGAATCGATCAGACCCCACGAAAACCCACTGCTGAGGGTATCCAGCACACCCCCTATTCTGCATGCCATCTCCAATGTTCTTATGGGCTGAACAAACAGCACGCCATTACCACTGGGGGCTCATTGATTTTCAGTCCATTTTGACTCAATGTTTATTGTGTATCTCTTCAATTTTTTCCCTTAAAAAGAGCATAAATTTAGCTGGCTAACACAATGTCAACTACCAAAGCTAGCTACATAAAACATCAACAGTCAAGACCCATGCAGTTTATATAATTTGTCTTATTTCATGAGGAAATGTGAGGGATAACATTAGTATATCTGAAGAATAACACCAGTAAAGCATTCACCTGAATTTTAGTAAAGTATCTACATGAACTACATTTCTACTGGCTGGCTAGCCAGCTAACATGTTAACAATAGGTATGTTTCAAATTACCACTGCTATTAAAAATTGCTTTGAAAATACCAACAGTAACAATCTAATCTGTTTGCATGCAGGATCTTGAGAATCAACACACGCGCAAACGCTGTGCTATGTTCCTATGGAAAACGGAGGCTTTCAGCCATCATAGTATAGACGTACACTCAGCATGCAGACCACTTGCGGGGGCTCTCACAGTGCAGTAGGTGGTATACATATACTGGCTGTTCAGCACTTTAGTGAATACTGGTATTATACTGACGATGGACGTCCAGAGGAGGAAACTTAGATCTTCCTGTTTTGTCTGGAGCTGTTTGTAGGGAACTTCCTTTGTCATCAGGAAGTCACAGATGTTAATCCAGGGTGAGGCACTGCTGTTCTACCCTTGAACAACATTTTCATCCTGAATGAAATATTCAGCTGTATAAATGGGGGTATGTCAAACGTAACTTATGTCAGGTAATATAAAGGTGTATGTGGTGGGGCCATGATTGTTCAAGCCACAGAAATGGTTAAAGTGTAATGTGGTGAGACATGTTGACAAAGCCTGGTTCATTTCCTCCGCATGACATCCATTGTGCAAACCAGCACTGCGGTCTGCCCCAAGGCCCAGGGAGAGGAATCGGCTGACTGGCTGAGGTGAAATGTACATTGAATCCACATCTTGTCTCCCTGCTGGTGGCAGTGATCTTATTTATTTATTGTGTGTCTGTGTGTCAGAGTGCGCTCACCTGTGTGTGTGTGTGTCTGTGTGTGTGCGTGCGTGCGTGCGTGTGTATGCATATGCTTGTGTGTGCATGTGCGTGCATCTTGAATGTGTGTGTGGCAGTGAGCTTCTAAGGAGATAAATAACTACATTCCCTGGCCCATGCTGAGGCAGCTGGCCCCCTCATTGGCTCCACTCTCCTTCTGCACAGATGCACCCCAGGAAATGTGTGGTTGCAATCTGCCTCCACGGAGCGAAGCAGGACCCCTATTAAACCTGTCTCTGTGTAGGCGTCTATATGAACACAGTGCTGTATAGACTATACAGATCCAGCTTGTGCATTGTCTCTGTGGGTATGCCACATGTATGTCATATTCTCATATTCTCACATCACGAGTGTATGTGTGAAAGTGTTATCGCGAAATAAAAGAAACACCTATCTAAAAAAAACATAGCTATCAGCACAGAGAATGAGGAACTGAAGGACTATCGAAAATATCTTGTTTAATCGTTTTGTCGTGAGCTCCCGATGCACTGCATCCACCGACGTGGTTCGCTGCGCAAAAAGCAAGCTAAACACAGAAACGCTCTCAGAGCTTTCTCACATTGTTGTAGCAACGCGCCAACATCGCTACAACGTTGTACTGGACGTTATGAGGATGTCGCATCCTTGGCTCGGCTTTTTCACAGCAGTATCACCCCAAAGCCAGACGAGAAGGACAATAGCAGAATGCAGACAATTGATTCCGGGAATGTGTTCACTCATTCAGAGGGTGTAGCCTGGTCAGGCTGGGGGATTGCTGGGCCGGGGTAGTGACGAGAATGCTTCTGAGGATCTTATAATGGATGAGTGCAATGAAAGCCTCCACATCAATAACGATGACTGAGCGTGTGCCAAGCGCTGCCTGTTTTGCATGACATATCACTCCGCCACGCTTATGTGGGAGCCCCTCTGCTGTACTGCAGCCATGCAATTAACCAACGGCGATAAACAGCACATGCTCAGGTATCTATTGATCTCTGGCCTTTCGGTTGCATCTGTAATGGAATACTTCCTCTGATTTATGCATATAACGGCTATGAATTGAAATCCAATACCTATTTATTTGTCAGCGTTATTGTGGTTTTAGCACGCATTTACTTTGCTTTTTCGTATAGATTATCAACATGCATGAGCAAATCCGAGGGGGTAATCAAGCATTATATATAAGTCTGCAGAACAAATGTAGAACAAATGTACTGCAATGATCAACGTGCCTGTAAAAAAACAGAGCATTTCAAAAGATGGAGGTGAAATACATCACCATTAATTTAGTGCACTCCATGTACCTTAGAAAAAAGAACTGTCAAGCATAGCAAAATAACTAATCATCTGTCTGTAGCTACAGACATCTCTGCTCTTGAAGTCATGTTACTATGGTGGAGATATCTACCCTTAAGCTTCCTCTCCCAGTGATTGACTGTGTTTGGAGTCTCTGCAGTGTAGACGCAAACTGTGTGCATTCACAGCCAATAACAGCAAAATATTCATGGCTCGACTACTTTTTCCATTTTTTTTTCCTTTCAGTCATGCGTAAGCATGTCATACAGCACAAGGAAAAAATTCAATAAATCACAGTGCGGATGGCTTATCTAATCACTGTTCTGCATGATTGAATCATTGATGCAGCCATTGTCATTATGCTAGTGAGACTGCTTACATGAAACAATACACTAAACAGATTTACACACATATTTATCTATTTACTGTATTCATATATATATATATATATATATATATATATATATATATATATATTCATATCCTGAATTGAAAATGAAAAAAAACATTTGACAACTACATGTTTGTTTAAAACTCAGTGCTCAAAACTATGTGCTGTATGCTATATAGTTACAAACATATAGCTCTGCGATAAACGCACTCACAATAAAATGGAAATCTCAAGTTAGTTGTAACATATGATGCAATCTGCTTGCACCTTGGAGCAAGACCCGAGCTGCTTCCGTAAAAATCAGTTTGAATAAATCCGCTCCACAGTGTGCAAGGACTCAAACATCCGCTCAGTGTGCCAGTAATTTCTGAATGCGGTGGTTCATTCCTCATATTCAAACCCCGGTAGCTACATTAACCTTTACACAAACCTCTCCCACCTCAAATTTAGCACACCTTGCCACCAGCCTTCAGATGTTAAAATGCTGAAGTGAAAAGCATAATGGTGCACAGAAACAGCACTCTTATCCCCTTCTCTTATTCCACCATCCCTTGAGGCTTCATTTGGAAATTGAATTCTTTAATGAGGGCTACAGTCGAAGCTGGGAGAGACACTTTTATGTTTTTTTTTTGCCTGAAATATTCACAATGTGGAAATGCTTCCAAACCATCTCTTTTAGCCATTATTAAGGACATGTTTGTAGTACGTAATGAACGATGAAAGTCTCTTAACCTTTTCATCTGTCTGTGTACAGCCTACTACATTTATTTTTTTAATGCACAGAACGTATCTAATGGCACATTGTCTCCCTCTTGATAAAAGACTGTTTTATGCATCCGTTTCTGCTAGTAATTTCCGTATGTGAAGCAGATTAGTGTTCCCTTGTGGATTCTCTTAAAGCCCTTTCAGCAATTGTATCATAAATTTAAAAGTAAGCTTCCTCTGTTGGGTATCTTCTAGGACCACAAGCCTCTGCATCAAACTACACAATGTTATGTTCGTGTCTCTTCTTACTTGAAATTCTCTTAGAGTTTAAAAAATGAGAATAACAGTTCTTGGACTCAGTCTGGAAGTTTGGAAATGTTATTTAGGCCTTTAGATGTGAGGATTTGTAATACAGACACCTTATGGAGAAACTTCAATTTCAGTTCCGACATCCAAAGAAATCCAATTTCCCCAAAATTCTTTATTGTCCAGTTTCCATGTTACAGGGTATTCTGAACTATGTTTCTACTTTTATGAAACCTGTAAATGAATGCTTCAAAACCAAATAACACAGTGCATGCTTCTTACAACACACTATATGACTGCACTAACCCAGGGATTTCATAAAGTACATACGAATTATACATACAGTCGAATACATAATTATTAAATGCAAATACATGAATCAAATAAAGCCAATAATGGTTAGTGGTTAAAAGGTTCATTAACAACTGAATGCTTCTCATGAAAGAGTATTGTTAGCAAGACACTATGAGCCAAAGTAAACACTTGCTTAATGACTAAGTCTATGAACTAACCCTTTCTTTCATCAAGGTAACTAGCTAACAAATTATCTGAGACATCACCAGCAACAAATGAATGGACATAAGACAGTGCTCCAAAATGAAATCAAGCTTCTGGCTATAAAGCTGGCTAGTTAGCTGCTAAAAGATATAATTTAATACATGGATGAAGTTACCCATTTAAACTGCACCTTGTTACAAAGAGGTACTGACGGTTTCAACCTGGCCCATTTTTAACAAGCTATACTTACGAAATGAATCTCGTCTTTGTTACAGGGGTGCACTTACACATTTGACCTCTTTCATGTTACAATGTCCTTGTGGCACTTCTCTACTACTCTTACCATTGCATCACTAATCAATTGGAATTGCCCATGTCAGTACTAAATACAACATACAATTACATAGTGCTTATATGGGTTGTTCCACTATAATTCCAGTGGAGTAAGGGCATTGTATTTAAGTTGTTCTGATTGAACGTTTAAAAACAATATTGCACAAAGGAAGACACATCTAGCGAGACTGTTGCCAGTGTGCTTTCCAGGTAGCTTGTGCATCACTGAATTAAAATGACGTGAAGAAGGATATGCCATTGCAAGTGGGTTAATAGAGTACTACAATATATCTGAAGGTATTGTAACATTTTGGATCTAACCTGAACTGTAATCAGCTGAAGAAGTAAGACTCACTGAAAGCAGTTTCGTCTGCGTCTGCTGATGTTTTGTTGATCCCCATTATTGTAGAGAATAATCGTCACAGTGTTCCTTTAAATACACCCACCCTATTACATGATCACTTTAGACACGCACTGACATTTTCAGTTATAACAAGACATTCTGTCAGACTTGCCAGGGCATGTCAGTCTTAGCAGGACATTTAAATGCCCCACTATGCCCTAAATTTCTGAGTCTGACCGAATATCTAAGGCAATAATGCAACTCTGACATTTTCTGACAGACTTCACAGGACATTTCTGTCCGTGCCTTACATTTTTAGGCGGGAGCGATTGTTTTTGTCACTCAAAGAAAATAAAATGAAGGGGAAGAGGTGCAGTTCATTGCATCTGAGATCCTGTAGCCACAGCTTTGTCTCCAGACATGGAACGAATACTACTGAAGAACATGCTAACAGCTCTGTATGCATCAGCCTGCAAATCCCAACTATGTACTCTGGGATGCATATCCAGGGAATGGCTCTGACTTAGGGGTGTGCAGCTGAAGCATTATTCCTGTTCACAGTTGAATTTGTACCCTATGAAATAATCTTCTTGCTCATACACCAAATGGTGGTTAAACCAGAGGATATTATCTTCTTACATACTTCTTGTTTGTATAAGAATTTAGGCAGTGATTAGTCCCTATCTTGTTAGCTAGCTACATTTTTTTCCAAACACCACTGCACAGCTACACTACAAAATGAAACAGAAAATTCAACAATGGGAGCTTTGCACTTTGTCTAAAAATAACATGATTTACAAAAAGTCAGCCTTTTTGTTGTGTAACACTTAATCCACAGATTGGGAAATACAAACTTCTGCCGGTATTAGTAAACCAACTCAAGCAAAGGAACCAGTTTATTGGATGCCACATGATTTACAAAAGTTTCAACCAATGAGGCAATATGAAGCCAAGCACTGGGTTCCACTAAAGAGTGCCTTTCTGTTCCAGCTGTTCCAGCTGCTGGAATAGATGCTTTCTGTAGAGTGTCCCCTCCCCCACCCTCTATTATGGACTATTTGTTGATGCTGGGGACTTGTGCTTGGACAAATACATTTTTTTCATGCATACTCTGCCCGCTCATATCCCTAAGGAGAAGTGACAGACAACATTTTACAACCAGCCCCAGCTGATAAGAATTTCAGTCCAAATTTGCCAGTCTTCTTTTTTTTTTCAGCCAAAGGAGAGAACTAACCTTAGGACGCGTGTGGCAAGCTAATACCTATAGTGTTAATGCTGAAAGCATCACACAGGCCACAGGACACATCCTACAAAAGGCTGCCCAGCCTCAAAAGGAGAGCAGGCTTTGTAAATGCTTAGGGGCGTTCTCTGGGGTTCTCCCAGTACCTAGCAGAGAGGAGGGGTTTATGTCATGGATGAGGCAGGCTACACAGATGGTCGAGGGGAGGGACGGTTCCCAACGGGAGGAAAGAAAGTACATTACAAAAGCTTAAAGGGGCCAGCACTAGACATAGTTCAGGCCGTGACTGGCGTGAATTCTGATGCTACATGCAGAGGACTACTCAAAAAGCTTCAGAACAAACATTTGGCAATCAAAATCAAAGCGGGGAAGATTTGTATTTTTGATTCAGAACAATCCATCAACAGCATGAGGAATGACTCTGTGAATACCTGTGGAGGCTTGAAGGAGTCCTTAGATAGCTTGTACATGGAGGAGTCATTCAGCCCTCATATGCAGATCAGACTGCAGTAAATAGTCAAGAGAGCTAAGTACATAAACAGAGTTATGCTGATCCATTTCCTGTTGGGGGCGTACAGAGAGAAACTGCCAAATTTAATGCAGCTATTGAGAATTGGAGGCGACCAGAGCAACCCTCTCTGTCTCCTTTTATTCTATTCAACTTTGTGAGAACCCAAGTTTACAGCAATCCCCCAGTGCTGGACCACATGGCCACCTTAAGTGATCTACAATTGAGGATGGTTACTATGCCCTGTTCCACTCAGTCCCACAGCAAGTGGCTTATGGGGTTGAAGAGGGAGACAAAGAAATGCCTCGCACCAGGAGTACGACTGAGGACAGAGTCTCAGATGCTCCAATTCTCCGCCGGCAGACCGAGGAGCCAGCTCACTTGAACACACTTTCAGCCACTAATGTGTCTGGAAGCAAAACTGCAGACTAGGACAGCAGGTCAGGCAAAAAGCTAAGAAGCCCACCTTTTGTGCACATGAAACATGAGTTCCCAGAGGAGCTTCTTGTTAATGCTCTTTAGAGGGCTTACATTTCTGGTGAAAGTCCCCATGTGGTTGAGAGACTATGGTGAGGAGGTTTTAAGAAATGGCAGGGAAATGAAAGAGGGGGCGCAGCAAAGGGGCAGACTGCACCCTTAAAACAATTTAAGTCCAGTTCAGTCCTAACAGACACACCAAGCATACCTTCAATAGCCTTACTCCCCAGTCCTTTACTACCCTTAGCATCTGTCATCCCAGCAAAAATGAATGGGAAGTCCTGTCAAGCTCGGTTAGACAGAATCTGAAGTCAATATCATATTTATATGCTGGTATCAGACACTTTGGTACATATTGTACCCTTCCTACCCATACAGTACATAGATACTCAGTGACAAGCCCCATCAATTTTTGAGCCTATGTTTTTGTGGAACTAGCGATCTCACGAGAGGTAGCGGTCATTCAAAATCCTATAATGTCTATGTCTTCCGTATGTCCTGAGACAATGGAGTCCTGGGAATGCACACCTGCTCACTGGAACTCTAGAAACTAGAACACTAGAATCATATGCGGAGGCTGCCTGCTCTGAATTAATCACCAGATGAGAGACGTTTCTCAGATATCGCATGGAGGGCCCACAGCATGAATGATTTAGCTTGATCCTGAGACTGATAGACCTTGCCGTGTTGAACGTTCTCCCACCAAAATCAGTGAGGATTTGGCTTTTGAGATGACACTGGTCATGTTATCTGGTGGTCTTTTATTTCAGCTATGCTTTATGCCTCTAGCATCAATAAGGGACAGAACGATGCCTACGGAAGTAAACAAATGCAACTGTTTCCATGCTCAGTATTCAGGGCTGGTATTTTGTCCTGTCTATAATAAAATACAGTGACCCACCATCTAGACATGACACATATCAAAGTAGGCTGGAAAAACACCACTAACAGCTTCCAGTTGAATTATTCTGGTAACCTGTGGCAACTGGCCCTGACTGATGAGGATCTGAGACACTAGGAAGAATTGTTAGTTAGATTCCAGAACCTTTATGGCTCCCTCATCGATACAACATTCCACGAATTGATGATGCCCTGGTTAATTTAGCAGGAAGCAGGGAACCAAATTGCTATCAATTCCAGGGACAAGGAGAGGATGGTGTTTGTCAATTGATTTGGCTTCTACCTGTCTGAAGTATCGTCATAGTGGGCCCATTCGCACACCAATGACATTCCGGCGCCTGATGGAAAAGACAATTGCAGATGAATTCGCCGGGCACGGGCTACTTCGACAACCCAGAAGCATGACGAGTAACTCCTGAAGGTGTCAGACTGTGTGGAAACTAACAGCTGGAAAATGCCCTTCAATAAATGCCAGCTAGAGCCCATTGTCTTTGAGAACAGCACCACAAGACTCTTACAAAGTGGAAGCCGTAGCTACAAGGGAAAATCCCACAGACATGAAGTCCTTGGCATTTTGTCTTGGGTTTTGTCACTATTAGCGCTAATTTATCCACAACTGCCCAGCTGCTCCTGGAATCCTACCAGTATCAAACAAAAGGCAATCCCCCAACCCACTTAGACAAACAAGGCAGAAAACCACAGAAGCACAAGGTAATTCAAGGTTGGAGAGCCATACGGAGAATGCTGGGACTAGGGATGTAATGAGGCCTTCAAGTACATAATACAGGGTCTTACTGATATCCTTTCGGTCTTTTCTTAGCCTTTGCTGACATTACAAAGCTTTAAATGCAACGTGTTGATACTAGCATCCGGTGGCCTCGGCCATAAAGGATGCCCAGAAGGGCAGTCATGTAGTTGCTTTCCATAAAGATTTGGTTTCTCACCAGGAGGAGTTCAGGGGTCAAAGTCACTAATACCATTCATTGTGTATTGTGCATTGTACATCCCAACAAACGTAAAACTGAAAGCCACAGGCAAAACCAGTATATTCTGGGAAATTACCATTTCACTTTGCAGAACAATATAGATGCAGGAGTGTTGTTAAGGCACACAGACTCTGATCGTGACACCTTTGAAATGTGTAGATGAGATTGTGTTGAGGTGATTGGGAAATTGATCCTATGCAGTACTGTGCACTTAGGAAAATCACATCCATCTAGGGCAATATCATTATAATAACTCATTGATAATCAAACCGCTGGCAGCCCAGGAAACAAGTATCGTCCCGGCAATGATTCTGCAGCTATAGATAGAATATTTCATCCAAGTTATTTTTGTGAGCACCCTGGGGATAGGGTTGAATAATTTCTAATGTTGATCTCAGTATCTCCTTGAGGACATAAACAGGAAAACAAATGCAAGAAATGTTTATTTGAAAATGAGAAATTCTGCTGGTTCATGAAACAATTATTTTAACAATGGATGCTAGTACCATCGCAAAAACCCTGTAAAAGAAACAAAACCTTGTAAAATCATAGCTGCAGGTCCATAGCACCTGGCACGTTTGAATCTACTACATAACCTAAATTTACAAATGTACCAATGCCGCTGAAGTAATCCACACCCTGTCCTACTGCACAAAATGGTAACGTTATTCAATCGCACTCTGATCCCCTGAAACAAAAATTCCCCTTGACTATACTTGCTGGCAGCGGACTTTTGGCTCTTTGTCAGTCTACAGTAGTTCTGTTCGCTACACATGTCCATATATAGCCAAGCCAGATATAGCCAAGCAACAGAGCCACTCTCTGTATGACAGTTCCTGTTCTTCTATCCGAATATCCCACTTCCTCCCAGAGCATCTGCCTCTCAGGAATTTTAATCCTGGCGTATCCATGGGATTAATCCAGGGTTCCACGGTTTGCCAACGTGTCTGGTCAAGCGGGGGAACAGGGGGGTGAAGGAGGGAGCGAGCGAGCGACCGAGGGGCATCATTGGCTCCCCATAAGCTGGGCTATGTGAGAATCACACTTCATTAGACCCGAGGGAATGTGTCAGCACTGCCTTCTATTAGTCCTGCTGTGTCTGTGTGTGTGTGCGTGAGAGAGAGGAGGGTGGGGGGGGGGGATATGTGAAACTTTGCGTGTGCCAGTGTGAGAGAGCCTACATATGTGTGTCAGGGTGTGAGTGACTGTCAGTGTGGGTGTGAATATGCATACGCGTGTAGTACTGACAAAGCACTGACATCTAGACTCTGAACTGTGACAGGGTGTGCGACAATGTGTGTATGCGCATGTGTGTGCATGAGCGTCTGTGTGAGTCGAACAGGCAGTAACAGGGTTGAGAGGACTGCAGAGAGGCTAAATGCTGAGGGAACACAGAGAACAATCTCAGTGGGACGGCGCTGTCCTCTCATCTGCGGCAGCCTGTCCGATCCACAGCCAATGGGGGCTTCGGCTGTCTCTCTCAGAATTCAAATCATCACACAGGATGTGCCATTTGAGCGTGAATTAATATGGTGATGTCACCCTCTTATTCTGAGGCATGGACTATTTTGAAACAAGTAAATATGTGACAGCTAGGGTCGTGCAGTCATCCAGATCAGCATCATCTGGCTATTTACACCAAAATTTGAACCACAAATCCCAATGTTCACATTAAAAGAGAGTTAGGAATTGGATGACAGAATTCTTAAGCCCATCATCCACAGACAATGAGCCACAGAACATGGTGCTGCAGAGAAAACAGACTTCTATAATATAAGACCTGTAGAAAAGAAAGAAAGGGTACCTAAAACAGGATAAGGGCCTCTGCTCTAAGCTGTGTTTATGAATTCATTAACATGTCAAATTGCTGCTCAATCTTTCGTGTGCAGTGCTCAGGAATACTGACAGGTACATTTACAGTGGTCACAGAAAATGTTTCACAGCTATTGAGCTACTGTATTACTGTGCTCACGAAATCCCCAAAACATAAACAAAATGGATGGACATGCCACTGACGTGAAAAATCATTACCTGCGGAAATCACCTGCTATGCAGCCATAGTAATAACCTTTGGATAGGTGCGCTTAGATTCGGTAGTAATTAGTCTCTTCCTTCAGTGAGGGAAAGCTATTCCAGCATTGCTGCCTTATCTCTCCAATGGCTTGTACTGTCAGTCAACTAACAGCATTAATAAACACAATTATATTTCATAAACCCTAATCATCATCTCATTATTCTTGTGTTTGCCTCTAACCTCCATTCGGGAACACATCTGAAATGAAATGATGTTGTCAGAAGGGGAGAGCACCGGCGATGTTTTTGAGCAGACGGTCACGGCACCTGAGGCAGCGGTGCGGGAGGGAGGTGTGAGGGGGACGGGTGCAGGACACTCCCTGACCCGCGGGGCGATCGGTTCGGAGCCCGTGCGAGACACAGCAGCGGTGTCACCGGCACACCTCATGTTGACCACCCGGCTCTGTATGAATATCTCCTGAGGCTTGTACAGTAGCCAAACGTATGAATCAAACTTGACCAAGGAGACGTGAGGAAAAAAAGGGCTAACTTCGCATTTATCCTCAGTGAATATTTTTCATTTATCTATTTATTT
The DNA here is from genome assembly GCF_013368585.1 of Megalops cyprinoides. Classification (NCBI taxonomy): domain Eukaryota; kingdom Metazoa; phylum Chordata; class Actinopteri; order Elopiformes; family Megalopidae; genus Megalops; species Megalops cyprinoides. Next base: position 12,688,019 of record NC_050583.1, on the reverse strand, counting down.
TTGCAATTCATCGTTCAATTTCCTCATTCACTTTATGATTGCAGTCGAAAACTCTGCCATTCTTGAGTGTGGGTTTGACTTATTAATCATTCATAAATGCATTTCTCGGTCGCAGGCTGAGCAGCTTCGGTGATGCACGCATCTATGGCGTCTGCAAGCCCCACTGAGGCGAAGGGTGTGTCTATGGAGTAGCTGTGTGCTACTGTTTTCCTATGTCACTAACAGAGTGTTGCTGATAAACAATGATGATGATAGGATCAAACTGCCAATACCAGTCCGATAAACTGGCCATTGCATTCCAAAATATCAAATACATCGGAAAACCAAAAGGCAATGTTGTGTATACAGGTCTTGCATTGCACCTAGTGAGCTAAAGATATTACAAAATTAATGGAAATTTTGGGCTCTTATAAATCTTATATTGAGTCATTGGTGCCTAGAAAAAGGCCAGGCTGTGCAGCTGAATCTAATGAAATTCCTGGATCAGTGAGTAATCAATGGCATGAACAGAGTGAATGGGAACAGACTTCTTCCAGTTTCCATTACGTGTTGTTCCTGAGAAATTGAATATTTGATTTAGGTTTCCTCCTCTGAATAAAAAGCAGTGACATCTCAAACCTATGTGTGTGTGTGTGTGTGTGTGTGTGAGAGAGAGAGAGAGAGAGAGAGAAAGAGAGAATGTATATCATCCTATTGAAATGCTGATAGAAACATTAGCTTTTGATCTCCCCAGGTCACCCAGTTAAAACAATAGCCTTAAAATTCAAAATGATCTAGCCTCCGCACATTGTGTGCGTTTCCGTGTGTGTATGTTTGTGCATGGAGAGATAAGACTCAACAGGCTCGACTCTGGTAATAAAAAAGTCGGGATGGGGAAAGAAGCCTTTGACTTCGTCTGCTCCTTTTCCACTGGAGTCAGATGTGGCGCTGGTACGTGCAGGACCTGTTAACAAGGCAGACCCCATAATGGATGAGACACCCCCCCCCCATGCACTATCACCACAGAGCTGCACAAGCCCATGGGCCCAGGTCACGGTGGAGAAATGTGCAAACCCAGGGTGCAGCTCGGGACTCCAGCTGGCGCCTTACTTCAAAGTGGATGGTTTGTCGAGCAAGCTGCACTGCACTGTCCAGCATGGTTTGTCTAGAACTGGGAAGTCTTTAATGGGCCTGATATGAAAAAAAAAAAAGAAATTCACACAACCAAAACCCCTCATTAACAGGATACTACACTGCTGGGGAAAAAGAAAATTCAAAAGGCTAATTGATTTACTCAGTTCATACAAGGACACAAGCATAAATGAGCTCTTACTGTAAGTAATAATCAAATCCCTTTACCAAATACTACGTGTAATTCTGCTAAAAGCAGCGGAATGTTTTATTATAATTCAGCTGTGTGATCTCTCCCCACTGGAAATGGGAAACAGACCATTTCATCTGTACAGCACTTGTTCTGGGGAGACAGAACCAATAACAATGGTCATATTAAAAATTGATAGGGTGAGAGAAAGGAAGGAATAACAGGAAATACAGAGAGCTAAAACAATAACGTTTCAACGGGGAAAAAGGCTTGAAAAACCCTGAGCCTAAATAAACATATGAACCCAAGAGGCAATCTCTGGAAGCCATTGTCACAGACTTGCCTGTCATCTTACATAAATACATTAACCAGAACCGCATGAATCATTAGCCGCAAGCTTTCCTCATTTTTTTTTCTGCTTCTGGAACCCAAGCACCACTTTGGAATGAGATCTCTGTCACGCCGTCTTGGCCGAACCAAAGACCAGGGTTCAGAAGAACAATCAGCCGTGGGATCAGGTGCAGGTACCTTTTAGCACTTTTGAACCCTGGTCCAGAACAGACTGCTGTTGCCGTGGTGAGTGTGCTCCCCCACTGCCCCCGTCGCACATCATTTGCACCTGGAAACAGCAGGGGCGCACAGTGGATTCTGCCACAGTTGGGTCCCCTTTGAAGTCCCCGGGGGATGACAGCAGCAAGAAGAGAGGCCTTTGATCACATCACACACACAATTAACCTCGTCCGCCCCTCAGGTAGTCACCTCCGCGCTGTTATCACACCAAAGCCCAGGGCGCTCCCTTCCAAGCGGTCAAATTGAGTTTGACAGCAATTAACAGCACTCACGGCCTTTTCATATAAAAACAACAGCTGCAAAGAGGACTTGCCAAATCTGATTAGAAATCAATAACCATGGAAATCTGTTAACTGTAACAACCACAAATCACGGTTCTTTTTTCTTCTTTGGGCATGATTTATATGGTCATTGAAATATATGTGAATTGTAGGTGTACTGATGGGTACAATGGGTAAATGGGTATTTCATGAATAGGTCTATGACCAATTATAATGCTGAATGTAAAAAAAAAAAAATGTATACTTGGAATGTATACTTGAACAGCTATTGAAAATATGATAAAATGAAAAACCTACGTAGTTTAGAGAAACAATGAAAGAACCTGAAGAACAGATAACCCCAAGTGCACTCTCAATAGATATGCTACACCTCTGTGGAGAGGAACAGAGAGGGAAGCGTTCTTTGACACTGCAGTGCCTGGTTAATGCATCTATGCCCACTCTCATGCACACATCCATGGCCTCTCACACATTCAGTGCTCTCTATTGTAAGCCGGCGTGTTTGAATACCTGTTCATTCATCCTGCACCCAAGTGTGCCCCGTTCAACAAAAGAAACACACTGGAATGTCTGCCAACAATTTCAGTTCAGTTTTTTTTTTCCCCATTTCCCCACTTTATCTGAATCTGTGCAGCACACACAATCTATATGCCTTTATTCATCATTTCAAAATCTTAACTCTGCCTGTTCAATAAGTATTTCAATCGCAAATTGTATAGCTATTACATAGATAAGCTAAGTAGTATGCAAAATTCACTTTTCTGATTCAAAACTGACGCCTATGCATGTAGTGTATGGACTACACATTACACCAAACCATAGGCTTATGATTAAATAAACATGATAATGTACATATATCTTTATAATAATTTGTATACCGCATGTTTTAAACAAAGAGCAGTTGGAAATTGTACTGCATTTACATTATATATTTACATATATATATACACAATCAAAAGTGAGATAATACAGCTTTGACAGGCAGAACGTATTGGTCAGTGACGGTATCCACAGATTATCAGATAGGTGATGACAGAGTAAAGTAGCTCGAAAAGGTAGTATGCAGGAAACACAAAGGAAAATAGAAAAAAAAAAGACAACCCGACTACAGACGATTACAGGCCGCTGCCTCTGAACAGTAAATTTCACTTTGAGAAGTTCACCTGGCTGAAAGATCCTCAGACAGTCTGAGCTCACTTCAGGAGCTCAGACTCTGTAGAGAGATTACGCATCCCTTTGAACGTGTCATCCGTCTGCATATACCCCTCACCCAGCTCACACCTCACAGGTGAACGAAGTACAGTTTCTAAGAGTGTAGCATAATTGTATGCACATTCAGGGTTCAGCTTGTGTTTGTTTTCTGTCATATTGCAGAATTAAGGGTTGAAACTGGAGCTGTTAGTTTCTCTCTCCACTGATACGGATCATTTTTCCCTACTGCAGATAGGAGTGTCCCCTATTAGGAGATCGTAACCTAATGATGAAACACAAAGGATACAGTGAAGATGCACCTCTGTGCATTTTCTCCTGCACATATTGTCTCTATGTCCATATCTGCTTCTCTTTCATCATCTTTCTCTTTATCTCTCTCTATCTCTTTCTCTCCCTCCTTCCACCCCTCTCCTCAGCTGTTTTATGTTGGTCTGACATCATGTCTGCCACACTACCACGGTGAACACGCAATGTGTAATTTGACTGCTTGTCTGCTTCAAAGATACTCTTTGCATCCCGTGTTTCCAATCCATGCGAGAAGTCGCTTTTAAGCTCCTCGACACGTATGCATTATGCATACATTACATGTCTGCTTCTGTGTGCTTTCGCAAATGTACACGTTGAATAATTGAGCTCACACACACACACACATGCACACATAGCTTTTCCTTTCAAGTATTTACAACTAAATATAATGTTATCAGCTTGTTTATTATATTGTCTGTTCCCCTCAAATCTTAAGTGTGTGTCTGTGGGTAGTGGGTGGGAGGAAGACAGAGAGAGAGAGTTGGGAGAGAGAGAACAGAGAGAAAGAGAAGGGAGCAGGGAGGGAGGCAGAATTACAGTGTCTTCAAAGAAGCGTTCAGTATCCAAATACGGCAATAAATTAGCATTTCACAGTACAGAGTGCCCGTTTGTGAGCACACATCAGATTTGTTAATACAACATGCTATTACTACAGTGCGTATGAACAGAAATGTGCTGAGCGGCTTGTATTAGACATAGCTGTTTTGTCAGCTCTCTCCCTCCTTCACTGCCTGCCTCCTGCAATTTAAATGTATACCCATGTCAGGATAATCCCCTTAACCATTCTACCCTGTTAAAACTAATGAGCTCACTGTTGGTTGGCGGGGATTGCGGCATTGTGCCCGCACTGGCTTGGGGGGTGCCGCACCACCGCCACGCTTAAGAACATTAACGCCGCTTTAACGTGATTTCTCCCTCTTTCCTCCCCGTTCTTCCCTTTTCTTTTCCCCCCTTCCTCTCCAGACTGTGGCGGCATCCCTTCATCACCACACCTTACAGGCCCCTCTCTCTCTCTCTCTCTCTCTCTCTCTCTGTCTGTCTGTAAATCTTTCCCTGCAGAAACTTCCTTTGTCTCTCCCTTCTTCCACCTGAATCCGCCAGTCGTCGTCAGTCTAAGTCACCCGACTGTGGCGATGAATTTCATATACCGCGAGTATAACCACCGTGCTTATCAAATTAGCTGGAATTGCAGGGAATCTGCAATACAGGGAACACGTTAACACACGCCATGTGACTTAATGGATGGGGGGCTCACGTCAGGGCGTCATGTCTTCCCAGACTGCTCTCTGTTGAGTAACGATGACTGAGCACGTGCTCACTAGGCGACTTCTACAACCAGCTACAGAATGCTGCTGGAGGACGATAAAAACTGTTCCGGCACAGAGGTTTTTCCAACAGAGGTTCTTCTGCAGCAAACGGAATTAGTAAACTGCACGTGCGGCAGGCAAAGTCTTCTTCCAGTGCATCTGTTTATCACTCCCTGCCATCACACCAATTAATGTGACGCTCTACAAAAACAGCGGATGTATACGTGTGAGTGTGCATAATCGCTTGATTTAAATTACCGACAGGCACTCATGTTTGAATGTTTCCAATGTGAACACAATGTGAAATGTTCGGGAGGGGGGAAAAAGAAAACAAACAAAAAAAAAAAAAAGTCCGCCAGCTCCTTCAGCTTCCAATGCAATAAGCTACCGCTTACACTTTATTTAATAATCGCGATGTGAGATTTGCACGGTTCCCATTATTCCAACAGCCTGTGAGGACATTAACCTTCAGAAGAAATTACACTCAGGCTGATGCGATAGAAATCAGTTTTTGAGTGGATCCTGCTGAGAAATAATGCATTTCTATCTGTGGTTGAGCTGTACTGCTCTCATTTATTTATTTGCGAGATGCCATTTGTTGTTTGCAAGGGGAGACTGTGGAGCCGAGCCTCTCTCACAGCATGTTTAATCCAAGCTTAAACAAAATGAAAGAGCCACAATATAACAACATGCTGAATATCATGAATGGGACTCAAGGAGGAAGAAAAAATGCCCTCTCTGACATTTTCAGTGCATTTGCATAAAACAGAGCAAATTCAATTGGGGAACCGTTTTGTGTATCTGTCAGTATGAAGCAATTGTTCACATAAAATAATACTGACATTTGCTTCATATTATTGACTAACCTCAAACTGTTTCACACCATTCACATACAATATGTTCAAAAAAAAAATCACTAACAGTTTTCCCACAATCTTTTGGCTTCAACAATAGTAATAATCACAATAGTTAACATTTATTTGGCCAGCTAGTGCCTTTTATCAATCCCTATCAATATGCCTTATTTGCATATTGAACAACACAATATATCCTGGATTTTTTACTGGATTAGTTACTAGAAAATACTACTCCCATGGGGCAATAGCACCTTCAGGCCACAAATCGCAGTCCACGACCCTCAGATCCAGTTCAGAGCTCTCAAGTGTCTAATGATGTCACATGATGATCTCTAGTTTCCCGGCAAAGCTAGACAAAATAAAAAAGAAGCAACACAGGGCTTAACTGGTGAATAGATGCCATCAATCAAAGAAACCTTATCACCAGAGACATTGCCCACAATGCATCACAAACTAAAGTTCCAAAGGCATACATGAAGAACATTTTATATTTCTCATATTTCTATATTTCGGAGCTCACTGGCCAGGTGGATCCAGGGGATACACTATCTGTCAGCAGTTCGAATTCTGAAGTACAATTTCAATAATATAATGTCAGCAGACACATTTCAGGTTACGTCTAATTGGCTCCACCACAGCGCCCTGGCACTGCCCAGACCACTTCTTTGTTTGATTTTTTTGTGAGAACTATCTCAGCGAAGATGTCCCTGTTCAGACTTGTAGAGACAAGGACAGTGAGTGAGGGCAAGCTGAGCTGCGTGTGTGTGTGTGTGTGTGTTAGTGTTTCTCAGCGTCAGGTTTGGGAATCTGTCTGTGGGTCTGTCCAACTATTTTTCTGTCTGCCCGTCTGCCTATCTCCTCCTTTCCTCTCTCGGAAATACCATGTCAATGCTGTCATACAGTTAGCTAACATTCATACTAAACTTTCTGTTTTATCAAGACTGTTCCACGGGACATTTCAATTTCAAAAGGGAGGAGCAATATAAACCCTTCACTGAGTGCCATTCTGTGAATCACCCAGATAACCTTTCAGCAGGGTATTAATGGCCCATAAAACTGAGAGTAAAACAGAAGCGTGTGAGAAAAAGGTCTCACTGAAAGCTATGCTCTTTTTTTCAGGAGACACGCTTGGCATGAATGACACAAAAGGATGCTGAGCCCACAGAAACTTCTTCTTTTTTAACGCCGCCATAGATGTAGAACTCTCCTCTAAAAACTCAAGGTTTTTTAAAGGAGATTTGTGTCAGTGTATGTTTTCTTCAGAGCACAAAACTTTGCTATAATAGTGCAACTGAAGCATGTTTCATTCAAAGTTTCCACATACTTTGAAATACGCTTTTCAACATCTCTAGTTCTTTTTGTGAAAAAGTGTTGCTGTAATAATATGAAGGATAACTGAAACACACACAGTGTCTGAAACACACTAAACACCCTGACTCTCTGAAAAACTTCCTGGAAATTATTAGCTGGATTCAGTCAACTTTTGTCCTTCATTTTGACTCAAAATCCAATACAACTGTTACTTTTTCAATAAAACACATTTTATTTACTTCATTGTAGTGAACACTGAACTTTCCAAGTTCGTGAAGAAAAAAAAATGGAACACCTGGATTTTACTGTGAATCATTGGCAGAAACAATTGCTGATTGAATGTGTCTTTCTGACAGACTACAATCCGCAAACTAATCACAAATACTAGCATACTACAGCCAGAGTATGACAACAGGCATCAATGCTGTGTAACCAACACCAGATTTCATCATCTGTCTTAGGTCTGGCAAACTGTCAGGAGCACCGATACAGAACAGGAGCCCAAATTTACCAGGATCATTGTTATTGGCCCCAGTAATAAAAAAGTTTTCAAAATTCATTTACAACACTGTGAATTGTCAGATGTGTTTATTACCTACCCGTGAATTAATTTTATGGGAATCTGTTTTGTTTTACACATTCACTGAGGAGGAGGTGACGGAAAGGGGATTTTTGCCAGACATACAATACACTTCTGCTGGTTTGATGCTTCTGGCAAGATATTAGAGATAACCTGACCACACTTTGCTCAAGAGCACCCCCATGTTTGTCTACACTGTAATAGGCTTTTTAAATTTGTCACAGAATCCAACCATAACATTTTTAATGAAAGCTTTAAACCAGTGCATAAGTGAAGTTTTCTTTAAACCTTCACATTCACTTCAATAGCTGCACATCACCTCACATGAGATGCAAACCTCAAACCCCCTGGTGCATAACAAAGGACCCCCCCCCCCCCCCCCCCCCAAAAAAAAAAAAAAGTCATGACACCAGAGCTGGATTCATGGCATCCCCCAACCAGGGTCAGGTTATGTGACAAGCCCTCTGAACCTCTCTTTTTCTCTTCCATTTTCGTTGTACTGCATGGGACTAAACGTCCAAGGAGAGGAAAGAGTGTGACCTGCTCTGTAAATCTTACAGCAGGCTGCTTTTTTAGGATGTGTGCTGTCAGTGAATATTTCCTCTCCAGCCCA
>NC_050583.1:12484682-12674682 GCF_013368585.1 Megalops cyprinoides | reverse complement strand
GAAAACTGGAGTGCGGCAGGCCTGCTGTGTTTAGCTGGGGCCTGTTATCTGCTTCTTCTTCATCTCTCTCTCTCTCTCTCTCTCTCTCTCTCTCTCTGTCTCTCCCTGTCTCTCTCTCTCTCTCTCTGTCTCTCTCTCTCTCTCTCTCTGTCTCTCCCAGTCTCTCTCTCTCTCTCTGTCTCTCTCTCTCTCTCTCTCTTTCTCTCACTCCCCTTCCCTCTTCCACTTGTGATGCTCAGCTTTGTCTATTTTTTTTGCCTTTTTGGTCCTTTTGTGATGTTTTGCTTTGTCTTTTTTTTTTGCTTTGTCTTTTTAACTGATGAATGCTGTTGCTTGACTTTTGTGGTTTATTGTTTTAAATGAAAGAAGGTTTAAAAGCCAAGTTGCTCTCTCTCTCTCTCTCTCTTGCACATTCTCTTTCTGTATCTCATTGTCTTTCTTTATGTCTCTCTCTCTCTCTCTGTCTCTCTCTCTCTCTCTCTCTCTCTCTCTCTCTCTCTCTCTCTCTCTCTCTCTCTCTCTCTCTCTCTCTCTCTCTCTCTCTCTCTCTCTCTCACCATAGTATAATAAACGCACAAAAACACATGCACACCGCAGCTCCCCAGCCATCAGACACATCTGCCTGTGTGAGAGCCAGGGTATGGAGCCCGGGGTATTTATATCCGGGACTTGGCAGGGACTCCGGCAGACCAGAGCATGCAGCGCCAACTCCGCATCAAAAGCAACGGAGCCCTACCCACTGCTCTCCCCTGCCCCGACATGGCGCATCCACTTAAACCTGCATGTGAGCGCCGCATGCTTAATTAGGATCCCAAAGACGGGGGGGGGGGGGCAGAATGGGGGAGCAGGTCGGGCTGCCACTGTCAATCTCTCAGTTAGGCGTTTTCACGCTCCTCAACCTGCTGTCAATCATTAGGAGAAAAAAATCCGCTGGTTCATTTGGTTCAGCGTGGTCTATAATTGGCAGGAATGGGGGGGGGGGGGTAGGGGTTCAGAGGGTAAGAGGCCAGACAGCAGGGGGCAATGGTTTTAGTCATACGAGAGGGGACAGCAATACAGCTGCACTGTCTACCTACAGCTAGAATGCCACTGTCAGCCTGTCAGTGCACCAGCAGCTTTGCGCTCTCACCACGACACTGTGATTGTGCTACTGGTGGCACCCATTGACCCCGGCAGTCAGACACAGGTGCCGCGCGATAATTCTGTTTATGCCGTGTCGACCACGGTTTGACCGGGAGCGACCAGATTTTGCTGAGCGTCACGGATGCGGCGCACTCATGCAAGCGGCAAATTAATTTGCAGGGCGTGCTTACAGTTTCCGCCAACTTGTTTGGAATAATTTGTGGAAATTTGTCAGTTAGGAAACTTTTTCAGGTCATATCACACATACTTGATAGACCACTTCTAATTTGCAAGTTAGATTATGAAAGCACGGGGTGAAAGTAACTGTATAAACAGGCACATTTTCAAGTAAGCATGATATTACAATTACAAATATTACAAAGAACACCAGATACATGCATAATTTGTGTATAAATGCATATTTTTCATTTGTAAAAGCATTCTCTGAAAATCAGATCTCTGATTCATTTTGAAAAAGAACATTGCACTTCACTTATGATACTGATGAAAGAATTATGTAAATCATCACATACACTGAGAAAGAATATATCTATACTAAGGTTGTTTAAATGCTCCACTTGAAGGAATCAAGCAATCCACTTATAGGAATCATTTTGGGTTTACTGACAACATGTAATATGATAGTCAATGGAGTGTAATGGCGCATAATAAGTGAGAAAGCTGTTAGAATTTGAATGCAATGAATTTTGCATCTCTGTCTAATTACCAAAGCACCGAGCTCATAAAATATTTTGAGAAAAAATATATCTGCTTCGTTTAACTAAGTGCCTGGATGACAGATGTCATTGGAGGAAAATGAAGGAGATTTTCTACAGAAGAAAAGTAGTGCCTTCTTTAGATTTGCAATAGTCCAAAACCAAAGAACCATTCCAGAAAATGGGCATACCACACTCTACACTCTCTACAATTCTAGGACATAAGCAACTGTGTGTAGGAGGAAGGAGGCCGAAATCCACAGCAAACCAGCAAGCCCTTTGTAGCTTACAAAACACCAATTATCACAGAGACACAGAAAATAAGTTGTGTATGTCACATTGTCATTTTTCATGTTATTTAATAATGTATTGAATAAAGTGTTGTCCATTAAAATACGTTTTGTTTGACCATCTCTCAATTAAGTAAGAAAAATGTTCAAAACATAAATGTCAATATTAATCATTCATTTGGAATTCTGCTTTTGAGAATCAGCCCCTTAGATTCAAATTGTGCTGAATGCATATGATTCATGTAAGAGTGCACTGTATGTTGTCTTCAGGTCAACCCACTGCTAAGTACTAAATTTCCATTTCGTGCTTTCGTTACTGTGTAAGTTTATATTTGAGAAAAACGGTGTGTGATCATTAAGTCACCACTGGCAACCACACCATCAGCATTTTCTTTGAGTATATATTCAAACAAGCCCATGCTGTCTTACTTGCTGCCATCATTCCTACAATGACCAGGATCAAAACCGAAAACTGCAGCCTCTGCAACTCTGTCAGTCACCATCACAGTCAGTGACGATTAACACCACCAGTCACCACCAACATCCCTTTTACTATCGCTCACGCTAGCACTGTCACACAAACCGTCACCGTGTCACCGTAACCACCAGCAGGGCTGTTTCCATGCCTGTCTCACCGCAGTTAAATCAGACCCTCTCACCTCAGCACTATCAATCCCAGTGTTGCATTTATATCTGTCTACTGAACTGTACCACTTAAGCTGTCCCTGTGTGCCGTCACAGGTATGCCTCCTGCCGCAACATGTGCTGTAAATCCAGACAGTGCAGCTGCTGACCTGGGACTTCACTTCTGCATCTTTTGTAAGATGGGGTTCATGTGAGGTAGGGTGTTTTTAAGACAAGTTTGCAGGTACACACCTCTGAACAGCTATCAATATGTGTCCATCTGACGTAAAGAGGTGTTTAAGGAGCTGCCGCAAACCGCAAAGCCTGTCTCTTCAGGCCTGTGTCTGTTTGTCCTCCAATGTGTCAATGTTATCGGTAATACATCAACACAACAACAGTATTCTCCTATAATAACGTTGGTCTTAAAATGTTCTGAGTTCACATATACTTTTAAAACAAGGTACACACTATATCTGAAAGAACAGGGAAAGAAGTGTCTGCTTACCTGCCCAAGAATGCATCCTATCAGGATATTTTTTTTTTATGGACAGGAACTGCAGTATAGGGCATGGGAGCAGAGCACTCAGCATGGTCCTGCCATGAGACAGCAGACGGCCGATGCTCTGTTCATAGGTACGCAAATATTTGTAACAAGCTTTGCCACTGCTTACGCGTAAGGCAAACATTTGCACAAACCGGTGTGACACTGCCGCTGTCCCTCTCTCAGCAGTCACTCAATCACTATTATTGTGTTTGTGCCAAGGTGGGCGTGGCTACACTGTCACAGCACATACACACCAGAGGATGACTGTCGCTGTCACCGTAGGCTTGTCATTACCGTCATTAACATCTGACGGCAGCATCACTGCGTTTGGAGTAGATTGCGTGTTTGAACCGCACAATAAAACTCATATTAGCTTAATCGTTAATGATGTTGCGGCTGACTGCTTGATTGGTGCTCATAAAAAAGTCAGCGAGCATGGGCTTCCAATGATGGGCTTCAAAACAAGTTAGCTTACAGAAAGACTACAGTGAAAGCCACTTGGGACACGTTAATGTACAAACCCATTATCAAAGGAGGTTTAATTCCAGGCGGTCATTTTTTAACAAACGAGTTCAATATCTCATGCATCATCCATCTCTTGCCCAGTGTGATTCTGATGCTGTAAGGCACGTTAGAGTAATTGTATATAGTAGGCTCTGAACCCGTAGCCCACTGTCCAACTGTATGGGACCTGATCTCACCACTGTGATGTCCAGGTGTCTCTGAATGAATGAATGAATGAATGAAACTGTTATTGCCTTTAAACAGGGGCATTATGATTCAAAAATTATCCAAGATTAAAGTATAAAAAAACCTTGAATACACAGATGTACACATATTTGTGGAGGGGGTGACGTGGTTCCCCTGGCTGTTGTCAGTCAAGAGGTGAACCCATCTGAATTTATAACAAACGTAAACACAACATTGTAAACCACTAACCTTCCTGCCCACAGCATCCCAATGGCTTCCCCCTTTTCACTTCGTGATAGTCGTGGCATTTTGGTTCAAACATTAGTATCACCAGTTCACTCCAGCTTTTCGCACACACAGAAGCAAAGGAAATTTGTACATAATCACATCCACATGTGCGCATCTGAAAACCATTCACGCTGTGTTATAAATATGCAAGTGCCTGAGATGGGTCTTCAAGTGTAGTTACTTTATTGATTGGTTGTACCCCATCGTCACAGGTGCAGAGACACGAGCAAGTCACAGCACTCCCATCCACACCTGCATGTGTGCAAATCACTCCACCACATGTGGCAAATTACAAACATGGTAAGTGACTTTGTAAGAACTTCTGGGTAAACACTGAAGACAATAGAGTTTGTTGCCTTTTTTTTTCAGGCCTCTCGGTACTGACGGAGAGATAAGACTTTGGCAACTTCCTGGCTGGTTAAGAATTCCAGAAGCCGATCCCTGTGTCGTGAGCCCCTGTTGATTCATTACAGTAATGACTGTAATTAAGAGCTCCCCCACTGTAAGAATAATCAGACATTATTTACCACCCAATTGGGAGTGACTGAAGGGCAAGCAGCCATGCTTAATTCATTCATTAAATGCCTTTATGATTATGCCGTGCAATGGTGGACCACCTAACTCACACGGGTGGAAAGGAGAAGTAATGCAAATGTGCTACACTGAAACACAGGTACACAGCTCCATGTTTTATGTTTATACTTTCTGCAGGTATGTACATGAAAAGGGCATGTATCTGGTGCCATGAACCACTCAACGGCTGGTTACATGGAATATTTCACATCCAATCCATGTTTACAGTGAGAAATTGTCTTGTACGCTTTTCTGCATCGAGAAACTCCATCAGAATCAGAGTTCTACTTTTTAAAAGTTGTTTTTTTTTTTTGTTTAAATCCCTGCTTCCCTTTTCTCCCTTCCTCTGAAGTAGTTTTTGCTTTTTAGGTGATAACTCAGGGAGGAAATATTCCCTTTGGACGCTAATGTTACTGTGGTGAGTGAAAAAATTGTTTCAAGCTCAAAGAACAGACTTTGAAAAGTGAAGAGGACAAGCAGCCAAGCAAAGCAAGCTTCACCTGGAATGTCAAGGTTCTGCCACTGCGGAGCTGGCTTCACACCATCGTAGCATCAAGTCCCGGGGTGAGAGTGGCCACGTGAATGTCACCCCCCTGGAGCCATAGAAGTAATACGATTTCCTCCCTCAGCTGGTGACCTTGGTCTTTAGCTCGGTGAGATAATCATATCTCTTGTGCCATGTGGACGGTGAGGTCCGTGGCTCAAAGCCCCCGGCAGGCCCGCCCCCGATGCACTGGTGCCGTGACCCGTCTAATGAGACTGACGCCTCAGGGTTGGGTCGCTGCGTGACTTCAGCAGGGGAGAGTGCAGAGGTATTCAGCAAAATGGTTGAGTGTGAGAACCTCCCCTTCAGGGGGTGAAGTCACCCCCTAGAGCCATAATAGGACCAAGATTAGTTCCCAAGGATCCTTAGCCAAGGACCTTGCCTTTAGCTCAGTAGTCTAATCGTATTTCTTGTCGCGCCACATGGACGGAACCCCCAGCAAAACTACCACCATCACACCATGGCCATGTCATGATGAGCTCTGTGTAATTACAGTATATTGTGTGTTAATGTATGCGAGGTGAATGCACCATGAGGCCAACGACACAGCACTGGTCTCCAGTTGGTCCCTGAGGCGACCATGGTTACATCATACAAATGGAGCAGCTGTGTGGATCAGGTTATGGCTCCGTTTTCTGGGTCCTGTCCTGGAGACCCTGTGTACGCTGGGCTTCATTTCAGATGAGGGCAATTAATTAGCTTTGACTGAGCTTTTAGCTTTGACTGAGCTTTTAATTTATCTGGATTTAATACTTTCGCCGTCACCTGCTTTAAGCAGCCTGTGGAAGAAATATGTTGCTGGAGGTGCGCTGACATTGAAAAAAATTAAAAGCAAAGGTATTTCTCAGATCATTTTTTGTTCATTTGTGCCTCACTTTAGTAATACAGCTTTTATCAAGGTAATTAAGGTTAATTACTTTTTCAATTAATTCAGTGTTACAGAATGAAGAACAATTATTCAGTTTTGGGTGGGCTTAGATTAGATCAGTCTGCCAGAGTCGCCTCATCTCACCATTCTCAGGTACCCTGCGGCTTGTCAGGCACCTGTGGCTCAGATGACATCAACAGAGTAGTGCCTATCCTCCAATTAGTGTCCACTCCACTGCAGTAAGCTGTGTGAATTGCAGCGCAAGAAATAGCCACTGGCTGCTTGCAAGTGTATGGGAGGATAGTATTGGTCTTGTTTCAGCGCTCTTGCACAAGCACGGAGGTTATCACAGTGAGACGAGCTTAATGTATAATCAGCAGTTCCAAAGTTTCATAGTTGCATACAAGGGAGCGAGCATTTTAATAAAAAATGTAGGACATTAAGCAAATGCTACAAATGTGGAGAGTCACTGGAAGAGGTAGACATCTCTATAACTGGTGCAGAACAGCACATTTGGTAAGCAGCAGAGGCCCTGAAATGCAGTGAGGTGGTGCCAAACACAACCGTTTTGAGAGCATGGAGGTCAAAACATATCAGCCGCTCTCAGTGCATCACACTAATTGAGAGCAGTGTTTTAGATGAGCTTCTCGAAAGCTCAATTTTCAGTCTCACAAGTCTGCCCTGCATCAAGCCTGCGGCGTACACGGTGATGAAATGCACAATGTGCCTGTTGGGGTTGATGAGGGTTTTTTTTTTCCCACGGCAAGATCAGGGTTTTACCTCATTCTACATTTCAAAGCCGCCTCTACGAAAGACCCAGACATCAGCAGATGGGGGTTACTTGTATGTTACGGTCCATATGTTAATGCGTGAGCCCGTGAGTGCATGATTCAAACCTTCGATACAGCCAACACCTCATAAAAACCTGAAATAGATCAAACTGCATGCTCAGTCTTTTTTCTTTCCTGGTAGTCCCACCCCAGTCCTTGGCATCACTGCAGCGCCGTCATGACAGGGAGTGAAAGTACGGTGGAAGCTCAAAGGATAGCACAGCGTAAGCAACGAACATTCATGTAAAATGCAGTGGAAAGAGGGGAGGGGCGGCATGGGGATGGGGGAAGATTCACGCCTGTGGCGGGTGGAGGACCTGACTTGCTCTGGTAAACTGCTTGGTAATTTGATTTTCCTAGCACAGTAATAACCTGACACACGGGGGGGGGCTGCTTGAGGGCGTCAGCCTACCAAAAAAAAAGATTTCTTTTTTTGGGGCCTTTCAATGTTTGCAATCACTCAGGGACAATAAAGATGGATGAACAATGGAGACAGATAAGATTCCCAATTCGCTTCGCAATGTAGGCTCCTGCAAATGGAAAGTAATGAACTGAAGTCAATACAGGGGCTGGAGATTCAGCCCTCCAAATGCTGAGATTTGGAAATGTCAGATCAAGAAAGAGGGAACTGGGTGAAAGGACACGGCTCCCCTCTCACATACATGTTCGCTGATATCACAATGGACTTGTATCACAGGGACTGACATCACAGGAACTGTGAGGGCACTGTCTCAATCACAGTGATTCCAGGCTGGGTCAAAAAGCCATTACCACCCTGCTCTTAGCTCTCTCCCAGCACACATGCCGCATGCTGTGCAAAGGGGGCCACGGGCTGCACAGATCAGCTCAGGCCAGCAGCCCACCACCACGGGGGCCTTCTCTGTGACCTACCCTCCGCATCAAGTTTGCGTCACTTAGCCGAAATAGTCATCTAGGAAAGAACTCAAACCAGCTGCCCCCAGCCCCCCCCCGCGTCATTATCGGGCAATAAGCGAAAAGTGCTCGTAAAAAAAAAAAAAAAAAAAAAAAACCTGCAGGAGTTCAGCACTTGAGAACTGCAGCTGTCCCGCTCCCCAGCTGCAAAAAAAAATAATAATAATAAAGTAAATAAAAAGTAACAATGAAATCTGAGCAAACCGTGAGCGGCGACAATGGGAAAGACAGGGAGACGAGCGCATTCCCGAGCAGCTGGCTTTGATCTCTTTATGCAGATCCTGCTGACAGGCTGCGATAACCTCATTTGCTCGTCTATTTATTTTCGTTGAATCATACCCTCTGCCACGGCACTCAGCATCCACGGGGTGATCCTTGTGTCTTGTCAAGCTCGTTCTGAATTGCCAAGACGGCAATGAAGACGTAGCCCACTGCTACAGCCATTATGCTGGCGCACTTCAAATACTCCAGAGAAAGGGGGTTGGATAAGCTACACAGCACACTGACGGTGGCATGAACTTGAAGCTGGATTACCCCCTTAGACACAAATGGACAACCTTCTGTCACTGGTGAATCTACAGCACATCAGAAGATATTTGCACCGTCCCCAAAGAGCAAGGTCAAAGAGCACACGGACTGGGAGCTTTTGACAAACTCATGATTCGCTCCGGCTCCTAGACCACATTGCACTTTGACCTACCAGAATCTGCCACTCAATCCCATATCACCAATTTAGTACCTCTGGTGTGGCCTTTGTAGGACTGTGTGCAATTTCAGCCAAAAAACACCCCGCTGCCTCAGGCAATGAGCAAGCCAATGCTTTGCAACTGGAAGCTGAATTAGCTGAGGCTTGCGTTCAGCCCAACACCGTACTGCAGCCCCGCCAGCCGTCGTTTCAAGGTGCACCTTAAACAAGCAGTCGATTACTCACACGCTGAACCTGTTCATTTTCCCAGAATGACTTGTCTATAAATCAAAGCTGTGCTGGCTCTTCCTTGCTTCATTGATATTGAGCAGGCAAGGGGAAAGTCACTCTGACTTTTCCCCACCTGTAGAAAACAATACCAAAACACATGGCAACCAATAGCAGGTGTGCTCACAGCAGGCATTTAATTCACAAGAATGCTACGTCGTGTCCAATTAAGGCACCTGATGGTGACGATTATGAAGAAACCTTCTCATATATTTGTCGTATGTAAAATTACAAGAGCAGTCTGTATGACTGTTATAATACACTCATAAAGGGGTAGGCATTTCACTTATCAAATATGTATGACTCATACGATTTCATATTATCTTTCATTGCATCTCATTGTATTTCATTGTATCTTTTCATTGTAGTCATGGTTTAAATGTAGTAGTGTTTACCACTCGAAAGTGGTCCATGAACTTATATGACCGCTAAAAATCGTATATGTGCGATTCACATTGTCCGGCTAGAGGAATTCTGTCTTTATCAGTTTTCCCTGGTAATCCGTGTTTGCCCTTAAAATGACAGCGAGTAAAGCTGGGGACCCCAGGCTTCGCTGGTCGTTGTGTATTTGCGAACCTATAAATCAAGTTGAGGCGCTTCCCAAACCAAGCTCCCTCTGCGCTCGCGCTCTCTTGCTCTCTCTCTCTCTCTCTCTCTCTCTTGCTCTCTCTCTCTCTCGCTCTCTCATACACACATTTATGCATTATTTAATGTACAGACGTAGGCAGCGTCTGCCGAACATTTCAGGCAACTATAAAGCAAATGCAGTTAGGTTATCACGCTCAATTCTGGCACCTTAATATGAACACGGTCAGTTATTATGCCTGCGTCTCACGTCATTTGATTTTAGTGTTCGCTCGTTTTTTCCGCTGAAATCGGCAAAACTCGGTCGGAAAAAGCACAAATAAAAACCGCGTGCTGCTCATGCGAGGTGTCTAGTATCTCCCACTCTTATGGTTTTCTATTTTACAAATCCCCCTCCACCCCCTCCGTACCTCTCTGTTGGTCAGTGCGTCTGTCGCTAAATCTACCAACCTCCGGTCGTGCTCACGTCGATGATAGGATTCTTAAACAGCTGGCTCAAAATACAGTAGCGACATCAATTTTGCTTCCAGTTGTTCTTATCGAAACTGCGTTATAGACTTGTATTACCAAACAAGCAAGTGCATATAAAAATATGACACCCATTTAAATTCACTGTTGGGAGGTTGGAATTCTCCATACGAACACTGAAAGAAGCCTCGCTGCAAATTTGGCTAAACTCCCCTGAATCTAGCATCCTCTAGTATCTCCTAGCAACAAAACGCCACCTCACCAAACCGAAACATAGAGAGAGAAATATAATTTTGGAACCCAGTAACATCTCATAGGGGAAAAGGTACACAGCGTTACAACAGTCCTGCAGCGGATACCTGTTTTGCAATGAAAATTCGGTTTCACCAATTTACTGCTCAGACGACTGCAAAAACTGCAAAAGGTGTATTGGTGCATGTTAATTTAAATTTCATGTGTATCAAAATTATAATAAAATACATCACAGTACCTCGCATCATCGCTGTTCCTCGGTACACGTATGATCCGCTGCGTCTAATGAAAAAGCTGTTTTTTCACCCTCTGACAACGCTGTGAGCTCAGACACACAGGGAGAGAGAAACAGAGAGAGAGAGAGAGAGAGAGATGGGTAGAGGGACACTACAGCCCGAGCTGGGATTGCCACTCCCGGTTTGATTCTACTGCAGAGGCAAGTGTGGTACAATAATAATAAAGAAACAAAATAAGCTTTTCTAGTGTGCTTACTGCTAAATCCTCTGCACGCCGCTACACTGCATAGAACTATCCCAGATTAGCTAGTATCATGATCGTTAGTCGAGCTATTCCACAAGAATATAGCTGCGCGATATATGACATATCTTCTTTTTACGTTTTAATGTATTTAAAATAAGGATAACACCTGACGGAATTTTAAGTAGAATTTAAATGACAGGTCTGACGGCGGAGATGAAATCTAGTGCAAACTAGTATGTGACCCTCGTGTTGCATTTTTTATTAACGTGCACAATGTTCACCACTGTCAAATTATCGTTACAATGTAACGAAACGTTTTAGGACATATTTGTAATATTCATTTATTACCTGTGTGTGTCCACTCGGTTGGTTTTGTCTACATTATTTATTGTATTACAAATGCATGCAGTTTACAGTATTGAACTCGCTCAACTACTTCGAACTCTGAGCACGTAACAGACTATCGGCGCGCACGCGGGCGCACATACGCACTAAACCTCATTGAACCGCGCAGGCTAACATAACTGACCATGCACCAATACACTTAGCAAAAAAACGCGCACAAAGCATGCATAAAATCAGTATCGTAATGTACTTTACGCTTCAATATGCAAGAGCCGGGCGGGGGCGGGGCGCGCGGGGGGGGTCTACATTCAATGCACCAAGCCACCTCTCTGCCTGTGCTTCACCCTGCCAGGAATCCCGTTGAAATCATTATTGGCATTTCACCGTGATTAATACCCGCATAACGGTAAAACGAGTCGAGGATGCGGCAGCGTTATTCTCGGTCTTCTTATTTGGACTGTGTGGTGATTTATGATTAGTGAGCGTGTAAAAAAATAGAAATTAAATTGACATATTCGCAGGGTGGTTATGCTGTTGGGCAATTTTGGAATGCCAATAACCACTGGATCACTTTCCATAGAAACTGGGTGGTTTGATGAAGGGGATACTTGTTTAGGTGAAGTTCTTGTCACTCAAGTGTTTTCAATAATAGCCATACTGTATGAATATTCAAACCTGGTCTGGTGCTTCCTTGAGATTCCTTTTTAGTACCCATATAGATAGGCTGTTTACGGAGTGGGCCTGGTTTCAGTCCTTGGTGTCTGTGTGTACACTGGCAGTTTTTATTTTTATTTAACTTTTTTGGTTCACAGGATAAAATTCCCTTCTCGTGGAACATCTCATTTTAGAGAGGGTTCTATCAGGGGTATACAGGCTCTACAGACAACAGCAACACATAGCAGACTCACAAACAAAAGATGTTTGGAAGACCAATCGTCCTCAGTGACATCTCCCCTTGTGTCAGTGAGGGCGCAGGTGTGTGTGTTTGTGTGTGTGTTTGTGTGTGTGTGTGTGCGTGTATGTGCGTGTGTGTGTGGATGAGCCTTTATCTGAGCTGAATTGTGCTTACCCCTGAAATTCACTGCTTTCACTGCTGTTTATTTTACTAGTATATTTAATTCAGTAATTGAACTGAGAATGTATTATATTTGTATTGTGAGCATTGTTTAAAATGTATTTACATTCCCAATGGCAACGTCCATGTACCATCTTAACATTAACCAGACAATTCAATTAACATCAATTAAAACTGGCCAATTGATTGTCTGTGTGAACTTTGTGTGTATCCACGAGGCCAGCAACTGGCCAATAACCTGCACCTGTTTAGACCTAATTAGCCTGTGATGAAATACAGGTGCATGGCTGGACAGCAGAGGTCAGTCACTCAGTACTTTTGTCTGTTTGTGAGTCTGGCAAAGGCCACTGCCTGTCTTGTGTTGGTGTCTAAAGTAAAGCATTTGCACATGCGCATGCACATGTACATGTGTTTGTGTATGTGTATGTTTGAGTGCGTGTGTGCATGTGTGTGTGTGTGTGTGTGTGTGTGTGTGTGTGTGTATATGCATATGCAGGTGAGTGTGTATGTGGGTGTGACTACATGTATGTGTCTCAGTCAGGCAGGGGGTGGGGCTAGGCAGTTAGAGATGCTGGTGGAGTGAAGCTGCACCTCTGCATAACCCACAGCGTGTGTAATCAGCAGAGTGACGGCATGCCCTGCGACCCCACCACAAAGGACTCGGGGAGACAAATGGACTCGCCACAAGATGGATCAAGGGACAGAGAGGTGAGTCTCCTCCACACACAGACAAATCGACCGGGTCGATCCAGGTCAGTAGAGGCAGTTCCTCACAACAGGTTGACCCGCCATCATTAGATGCAAGGCACCGGTGCACAACAGGGGGATGAAGTGTTCACCTTTTCACCAGGAGGCTGCGTGTCCCAGGCCTCTACAGCATTTAAATGTTGTCAACTTTGTTTTAGACTAAAACTAACAAAAAACACAACCGATCTCAACAACTGTCATGAATACACAGAGAATAGTTCTCATATTTACATATCAAAACAATCATTGTTTTGCACATGTTCTTGTTTTCCGTTGATTGCCTATTCATTTGCAGTGAAATTGCAAATGAATGGAAGGAGTGCTGATAGATAGGCTGCTGTTATATGTTGCTTGTGCATTTATTTCATGCACCTTTAGGTTTTGAAAGGTTTGAGTCTTAGCATTGCATTGCTCAATTGATCTGAGAAGTTTTGCTACTTTCATTGTGTAGTGCCCCACAGCAGGATGACCCCGGCCGACTCCCCTCGTCACACAATGTAGATTAGTTTTGTGTGCTGGAAAAGGTCATTGAAAACAGACTTCCACCGCCCGTGTTGAATGGCACACAATTGAGTCCAGAGGGAAAACAGTGACCCAGGGAAAAAACCCATGGGATCATACATCTACACACACAAATCTGAACCACAGCCACATGCACAGAGACAAGCAGAAGTTGCAAATGGCCACACACACACACACACACACACACACACACACACACACACACACCATGCACAGAGATAAAGCTTGCTTTTTGCGCCGCAGCAGTTGGATCCGTTTGTCTGCAGAAAGGAGCTGCGGGGCAACCGTACTAACCACAGCGAGAGCAACGGAGGGGCCAGCAACTCGCTTAAATACCGTTTCAACTTTCAAATTTGTCTACAAGCGCAGTTTGACTTGAGAGGAGACGACGAGCTGGAGATAGCCGGAGCGGAGTGTTCCGCTCGCACACACAGAGGCCCCGCAGCCTCCCAGAAGGGAGAGCAGAGAGGGAAGTGCTGCGTGGCACACAAACAGGCACAGACTCGCGTCTGCCGCGGGACTTTGTTCCCAGGCGGGAGCCGGGCACGGCGTGGAGAGGATGAGAGCTTTCCAGCAAAGGAGGAGAGATACGGAGAGGAAGAGAGGGCGGGCAGGGGGGGTACACACACCACAAAAAAACCTGTTGGGGAAGGAAAGAGGGAGCTGAAAACAGACAAATGCAGACCCAGAGATCGATAGACAAGGCTAATGAGCGAAGGTGGAATGAAAAAGGGCTGGCAGCAGGGGAAGGTCGCCATGCGACGCGGCTCTTCGGCCGCGTGGTCATAATGGCTCCAACCGGCCTGAGGGACATGCCCCCCTGCTCTACAAAGTTCAGGAGGAACAGCAGACCATAGCCAGGGTCAGGTTTGATCTGACCATGGGCTGTCCTCAACCTCATGCATTTAACGCATGCAAACAAGTAGGTGGTCTTTCTCAAATTCTTTTCACATTTTTTGTTTGTTTAAGCAACTGCCAAATCAATGATGCTGCAGAAGTGTCTGACAAATAAGTAACACATTCTTAAATTAGGTATCCTTAAATTTAAGGGGAAAACTCACTACAGTTAGATCCTGAGAAGCTAAGATCAGACTACCAATGTACACCTGTGGCCTTAAATTGACTGTCTTTTCATCCCAACTGTGACATTATCCCCTGTGCTGTGGGACTTACTCTATTATGTTTCTCACCCCATCCACAGGTTAATTCTACATTCCAAATATTCCAACAATGCCCAACAGCATAACAACGTCATTTTTATATTTCATCAGTCAAGTCCCTTAAGATGCCGCAGGTAGTAAGATGTCATTTGTATGACATCTGTAAGTCTTTAAATAATTTCATGACAGATACTGTTGTCTCCATAGTTGTATTGTCTGCATAGCTGTATGCAGCCACTGTTCATTGTTGTCCAAATTATTTTGGCGAAATCATTATAATCGTCAATATATACTTAATTATTGTTGCAATAATTCCCTGTCCTTCATATTATCCTCATTAAGGAGCTGACAGGGATTCAGATATAGAGTGAGACTCCCAGCTGTGCTGCAGTTTCTCACTCCCTCAGGAGACAATTGGATGTCTGTCGGTGATGAATTGCTCCAGGCTGGCACTTATCTCGGGGCTCTCAGCAAATGTTTAGGGGGAACAGGCATGGTCCAGAGGAGTCCTGTGACCCAGAGGACGTACCCCTCAGGGCTCACCGCCGGCCTGAGGCACCTTGGAGAGAATGGGAGCATTAATCTTCCCCCTATGCCTTCCCCATCACCTGATACTGCCCACTAAAGATGATAAAGCTGGAGCGTCATAAATCACACAATGGATGCTGGCAGGACTGACCAATCACGAGCACTCCGACACAGGAGCGATGAATGGGAACCGCACTGGGCTCTGATCATTGCTCACTGACCTAAACTAGCCAACCACCAGTGATGGAATCTGCATAGTTTTGCAATGCGCACAGCATATCAAGCATTTATGAACCTAGGGGGTAACCACTCTATTGAGCAGCACCATACTGTTCATATGGACTAATATTTCTTGATGTGTTTTAAGCTTGTTTTACAGTTCTGGAGTGCTGTAAGAGTCTAAGGCAGATACCCACAGACACAGTCATGTTTTGATTGGTGTCAAATCATAATTGCTCAAAAGACAGTCCATGTTACATGGTGATTAAGAAAAAACTGAACAGATTCACCTCCCTCTACTTGTATGTAGTCCTGCCTTTTTTTTTTTCAAAAGTCAAAAAGAGCTTGCCCAAATACTAGTGGACTGTTGGCAAAACATACAACACCCTAAACAAATTCAGACTACAAATACAGTGTGTGATCCCATTAGTGTAAGATCAACTGATTGATGTATTTCACCACAAAATTTGCGCCGATGCAAGAACAACATCATCACAAAGTCACAAAAAAGAGCACCCCTAACAGGCTTTAGCTGGAACTTTCCAGTGGGTTCCCAGCCGACTCGCTGGCTGCTAAATGGGAGCAAACCATTACCCTGTTCCTGCAAATGAGGAAAGCTGTCCATCACGTTCAGGCCTCTCTGAGAGCAGCATACCTATAATCCCATCTAGCTGGGAGTGCGATGGTCAGGAGAGGGGGCAGACGGGAGGAAATTGCGCCGCGTTGCCGTTTGACTGACAGGCTCCGCGGGTTAGCGGACCGGTTTCGGTGGAGCGGACCGTGACATTGGCTGCGGCAGACGCACAGATTAGCACCAGAGGGTGAACCCCCTCAGACACTTCAGAAGCGCCGCTAACTTTTTTTGTCGTTGCTGCTTTTGTCGTCAGTGCCGCTGTTTAGCTTTAAATTCCTTTTTCAAACAGTTGCGGGGCGGAGGTGATTTACCGCAAACATCCGGACTGGCGAGCAGAAAAGCGACACTCCTGTGTTGTAATGGCTCATTGTGGATTTTATAGCGGATGAAATATGTTTTAATTTGTGGAGTGCTTGAGGGTTTTGTCGATAACTCAGCGACGTGAGCGAGGGGCAGAGCCGCTCTCTTTCCCTCCCGCTCTCAATCCGAGGGCTGCAGCCGCGCGTTCCCATGGCAACAGAGCACGGCAGCGAGGCGAGCCGCGTGCCAAGACAGCACGCTGAGGCGCTGTGACACTGGAAGAGAGGAAAAAACTGTATCTCTCTCTTTCTCTTCTCTCTGTCTCTCCCTCTTTCTTATCCTGTCTTTATCTCTCTTTTTGCTCTCTTTCTATCTCTCTCTCTCTCTCTCTTACTCTCCATCTCTCACTCCCCCCTTTGAGAAATACACATAACAGATGCCATGTTTGCCTCTGTCCTTTGGGTATGTATGAAAAATATTTACATGCTGGAGGGGGAGACCAAATTTGACAGCTAAAAGCAACAGACAGATCATTAAGAGTCCTGGCAAATACTGTACAGACAGACAGGAAGAAATGAATTTTTTCACCAAGACATAGCCTTGAGAAGAATGGAAAAGATGGACTGTCAGACACGAGTGGCAGGATGTACTGCAACATTCAAGCTACTGGTCCTGCATGCTCAGTTCCAAAACTGGCACACTCCCTTTGAACCCCCTTCCCCCAGCCCCACCCCCAAAAAAGGAGAAGAAGAAGAAACAGGAGAGGCATAAATCAATAAGCGAATAAATAAAAGAGTATCTGAATAAGAAGCTGTACCTCCAGACTTTTGCCAGAGGTACATCCTTCAGGTGGGGATGTTTGCCTGCCATTCTAAGCCTCATAGGAACGCCGGCTCCAATTAGCGTTCTAAGACCTACTTACATATGACTAGGCTCATTGCAGAGCTCACTTCATCTGCACTTGTAATCACAGAGTTTATGTGCCTATGTATACATATGTGCTTGTGTGTGTGTGTGTGTGTGTGTGTGTGTACACGCACACGTGTGTGTGTGGCTTACAGTACGACTGGAGGAAAAAAGAGGGGAATCACTGCATGTAAACCCCCCCTAGACATGCTGGTTTTCGGAGACCTTGAGGGGTTTAACTCACTGAGGTCTTGAATTTCACCTGCCATTCTAGCAATGGCTTGGAGTGAACACACACACACACACACACACACACACACACACACACACAGGTATCCCAGCTCCAGCTTTGAACAGTCTTTCCAAGCGCCGCTTATTGCTTTTAAAGCTTCAAACCACACATGTGCATCCTCGCCCCTCCAGATAAATCCCATTAACACTGAATCCTGCAGTCATTTCAGTGACCCACCCCGCCCCTTTGCCACTGTGAATAATTAAAGGCAACCCATTTGTGTTTCAGCCTCCCATTTATGTTCCTCTGTTTTATTAGAGGTCTTAGGTGTGTATTTGTTCTGAGAGCTCGGCTATCAGCAAAGTGGATGTCCCCCGCGTGCCGTTCACCGCGCACGGCTGTAATTGACTACTTCATTTGGGGAGAGCAGAGAGCCTCCAGAGAGTGGCTCGTTCAGGCCCGACCCGCCATTAATCAGCACAGGTGACGTGACGTCAGGCGTGGAGCCGGGGAGCCGCGGAGAGCAGGAAACGGTGAAGCCACTTGCACACTTCGAGGAGCTGATCTGAAAAACCCACGGACGGAAAATGAGATGTCAGGAGTGATTAATTTGAATCTAAAAATGTAACCATTTCAGAAAAGACACAGGCTGCGCCCTAGACTCCGTGTTGGCCTCCTCATTCTGTGTGAAGGATTTCTTTTTTTTCCTTTTTTTCCCCGAGTTTGAATTCTTATTCACTGGAGTATCCATTTAACGAAAATGCTTCTTGGAACATGAATATGAATATGAATGTGAATGTGAATATGAATACCCAGTTACTGAGTGGACACTGTTTGGAGTGTGCGGTGAATCAAGTCTCCATGAGGAAAAGGTTATCTGGTTTTGATTTACCAGCCCCTTGGGTTTCTAGGATCTTCCTCTCATTACAACTTCATTGACCTGTAATGACATCGCTGACCCTCTGGGGGGCGATCCCATGTTAATTAAGATAGACCTGAGCGTGGCCTTGTAAGAGAGTGATGCAAAGCAGCCAAACAGGCCGAACCCTGGGTCACAGTGTCAACGCTGTCACCCGCTGTCTGCTCCTAACCACAGGCTGCATCTCTGGTTACAGCCTGCGCTCCTACAATGCAACACTGTGCCAGCAGAGGATGATGTCACTGTCTTGGTTAAAGACAGGAGGCTGCTCGTTTGTGTAAGTGGATCTCCTAAGGCTCCCGCTATCATCTGAGTTTATTTACCTGTCAGATCAGATGTGCTGGGCCTGATTACTCCTCACTCAAGCTCCTCAGAGATACATGGATCCACCTCTGAATGACAAATCCTGCTCTTGGAGAATGAGTGACAGCTTGCAGGTTTTAAGATTTTCCACATTTAAAGATAGTGCCTAATGTCATCAAGGGAATGTCTACACCTCAGCCAGGCCCCCTGTATGAATATTAGTAGGACAGCAGGCAATTAGCGGATTGGTACATCAAAATGAACAAATATGTGCTGCCCCCCTGTGGCCAAAGATGGCATCGTTATTTCATAGCCTGTCTGTCATTTTGTTTAGGTTTTTAATGAAGGGATCTCCCTCCTCCCCCAGCCATCTGTCTCAGGGAATTCCTGTAGTCTCTCTCTCTCTCTCTCTCTCTCTCTCTCTCTCTCTCTCTCTCTCTCTCTCTCTCTCTCTCTCTCTCCCTCTCTCTCGAACAATGGTGTAGTCTGTATCTTTGTTGCTATAATGAGGGACTGCCAGTTTAGCCAGGGCTTGCATACCACAGTCAGCCGGTGAATTAATAGAGCACCGAGGCGTGAAGTAATTGGGACAGTGCAGCAGCGGGCACAGCCCAGGCCGGTCTCCACGCGGCCCGCATGACCTACACTCCTGTTGTGGGCCTCCACATCTGTGCTGCGAGCCTGTCTCCACCCCCAGCTGCGCCTGCACTGGCATCGCCGACCCACATCGGCTGGGAGGCCTAGATTAGGTGCCTCATCAGAGGGGACAAGGCTCTGCTGAAGAGCCTTCTATCTGTTGCTCTGTGATCTGTGGCTTTGTTTTGCAACCGTTTTTGGGGGCCCAGGTGAACAGCGGTGCTCGTTGTCTTCCTGCGGAGGCCGGTGCATCTCATCTTTGGGGGACTCCGTGGGTGACAGCACACTCACAGCGGGGGGGGGGTGGCACACCTGGCACTGTCAGCTCTGTGCAGTGGCAGCGTGAGAGCCTTCTGGGTTTCAGAGGCATGGCCACATGTGGTTGGCATCTGTTGCTCAGCCACCCCTCGGTACTGTCGCCATGAGCCTTGTGACAGTTGTTGAGTGGGATCCTCAGTAGAGGGAATTCTCTGTTTGAATGCACTTTGGAGCTCAGCATGGCTTCTGCGTTTGTGCTTTTCCTCCTGTGAAGCCTTTCTGAACACGTAAAGTAGTTTTATGGGGTTCCATTCACCTGTTTTCCTGAATAAAGGCAATTCCCAGAGAGGCTCATTTGTGCATTTGTTCATTCATTCATTCATTCATTCATCCATCCATCCATCCATCCATCCATCCATCCATCCATCCATCTATCCATTTTTTCTGTCCATTGATCCATTGTAGTCTAAATATCCTGCTTTCTGTTTTTTTGACCCACTGTTCAATGATGTTAATGCCTCCCTGCTTTTGAGGTCAGAGCGATCGCCAATATTTAGTATCAGCCTACACACAGTATATCCAGTTTTCTTGGTTGGGTGCTGGTTGTTATCCCACTAGTGCTGTATGACAAATATCACTGTGACAATGTTCAATGCTTGAATGGATCCCCCACCTCCCTTCGGCTCGCGCCTCTATCAGATGCTATTGGCATGACAGCAGTGCTTTTGTGCTGCTGAGGCAGTCTCTTCCCATTCTTCACTTCCGATGCTCCCAGAATGGCTAATAGATGCTTCTTGTTGTTTGCTTGCTGTCTGCTCTGTTCCTGCGTGCGGCGTTTGTTTGAGTGGTGCTGTGAAAGCGCTGATGGCACGGATTGCGCGGCCGCCCGCGACGCTAGCTCTCTTCCCCAGCCTCTCTGCGATAAAGAACCCCATGCTGGCTGGACCCGCGGATTGTCACTTAGCTTGTCAGCAGCCACACTTCCCCGCCACGCTCCTTCACCAAAAACTCTGAGGGAGAGCCAGGCCTGGCTTTCGCCCAGACTGGAAGCTGGGTGGCTGGGGGAAGCGAGCTCAATGGAGGCCTGCACTCCGTACCGAGGTAAGACTGGTGTTAAAAGATGCTGTGTTGCAGAAGGTGAAGTCCTTTGGGTGTCATGTTACACTGAGGTGCTGTGTGCAAGTACAATGCCGTGGCACTCATTGTCAACAGCATGGAGGTTATCTCCAGTTCCCTGGCCAAATTCCTAATCGGGCCCTCACAGCCTGGCCACCTGATCCTCCCTTTCTCTACTTGGCAGAAACAATTCTTGCCATCTTGTCCCTGATGTGTGATGCCCATTTTGCTAAGAATTGGCTGCTTTGTATCCTGCAGATGAGTGCGTTGAGGTTTGAGGTCATTAGTAAGGTGCCTTATAAACACAAGTCATTCTAATTATCTGAGTTTTCAGGAGGGGAATGAGGCTTTGCACTTCTCCTTCAGCACTGGACACCTCCAGTGAAACTGAGCCTAGCATGCAGATGTTGTGCATCTGTTCTCCACGTATCCCTCCGCAGTTATAGCTCAGGTCTGGCGAATACGAAATGGATTGAGGGGAAGGAGAGTGATGGCACCGAAATAAGACACCAGGGCAACAATGCCTCTCCCCGATCCGTTCTGTCACAGCAGGCCGCAGTGGAAAGTCATTCAAAAAAAAAAAAAAATAGTGACACCAGTGGGTGACACTGCAAGCGTGGCTCACGGAGCCGTGAGCTTCACGGTTCGTTATGCAGAGCAGATTCCAGCCAATGAGACCATTGAGAGGCACGGAGTGGACGCACGATAAGCCACGATATCGGGGAGGAGGGGGGCACGCTTCAGTTCCCTCTGATGGATGAGCGCTTCTCCACCTGCTTCCTGCCCGTTTCTGTGTACACCTGTGGAGAGATAGCTGTCTCAGCTCCGCGCTCCATCAGAGCAGTCCCTGCCGAGAGAGAGAGAGAGAGAGAGAGGGAGAGGGAGAGAGAGAGGAGCAACCTGTCAGCACTGACAGGTATGTAGTGTCTCCCAGTCCAAACCAAAGGATGGCGTGGGGATTGGAGGGAAGCAATCCTGGGATGTTCCTTTCATCGTTAGGGCTGATGCTTTTGGCTTATGGACCATGGCTCTGTAAGGAAGGGGGTGGGGGGAGGAGAGAGGGAAGAGAGTGGAGGGAGGGAGGCTTCTGATGATGATGCCATTGGCCCCCCCAGGTCTGACCGGTGCGTTTGTGCAGAGCCAGCTGCAGCACCGTGCCCCAAAGCTCTTGAGGAGATTCATTTTGGCTGACGTCAACCCGTGAAGAGAGAAGGTTGTGGGGAATGAGGAGAGCGCACATCTTGGTCCGGATGATTTCTCATGTTAACCATTATGAGGATGGGCGGAGAGAACGTGTTGCCATGACTGCCAGCTGCCCTCTACCGGGGCCTCAGCAACCCCCCCCCCCCCCCCCATCCCCACCTTCCGTCCCCATAATCAAGGCTTGATTCACACATTGCGGGGATATCAGATGTGTCATTTATTCAGTGACGCAGCAATGCGGACGCAGAAATCACCCACCATTGTGACTCGCTGTAGAACTTCACAATATCGCTGTAAATAACCTTCTCTCCAAAAATAAGGGTTTCCGAGCAATAATGAAAACCCCTTCCAATGCAGGCACGCAGACAAACCACACTGGGCCGCAGGGATTTCAGTAGCAGTAACCAGCACATTAAACTGCAGTGTTAAGGCATGCACATCAGAAAAAATCAAAATTTTGAAATGAAATGGCTTTGTCGTGTGGCAGATGAATCCCAGTTTCACCCCTCAGATTAAGTATTAAATATTTTTTTCTCATATCTCTTGTGGCATCAGTCTACATCAAAGCCTTTCAGGACTCGTAGCATTCCAAGGAGTGCATGATCCAATAAATCTCCAACTGTCACGATTTCACGCAAGCAGTTTCATGACAGTGTATATCATACCTATTGGCAAAGTGACACGCTGTACATATGGAGCTCATCTTGAGCCCGTTCCAACAACCCAGGGATAAGCAAAATTGATTAAATTAACAAAAGAAACATCTAAAATGGTTTATTTTTAAACAATCCCCATTAAACTGGCACAGACAGCATGTCTGAAAATTCAATTAACTGCTGAATCGAAACAAATAAACTGACGTATATTCCTTACACACAGTTTGTAGGCAGTGTTTCACTCGACCAATGACAGACCACCCCTGTGTCAATGGGACTCCATGACTCACAGTCTGCCAATCTATCTTTGTCCTTGATTTTACTCACATCTTTGCATACATGTACTGGGGCAGCTCCTATACCTTACAGGTTAAACATCAAACACACATTGAAGATCCCATTTACTCAGTTGAGGGTTTTTAACTAGAGCACCCCTGATAATATGACCAGAACAAATAACATTAGTGTGGCTCTGCACACACAGGTGAAGTACCTTACTTAAAGGAACAGTGGCAGTGCTGTACCTGGGATTAAAATCTTCATACTCTGGGTTACAAGCCCAGCTCCTTAATCCCTGTACCACACTGCTACTCATTATTCAACAGTCGCTTCCTCAGAGCTCAAAGAGCTTACACCAGGGCCAGCACTGTCAGGCAGCTGGTGACATAACAGTCTGTACAGCAGGCGATTGATATGCACAGGGCACTGCAGCTCGTAGCGGTGCAACACCCAATGAAGCAAGCCCACAAAAAACCCCAGCCCATCATGCAGTAGCGCCGTCAGTTCTGTGGTCAGGGCCTTCCCTTGGTCGTTTTGGCGCTCTCACGCTTTTCTGGAGCTCAGTCATTTGCTGCAGTCCTTGTGAACTTTGTGCTTTGTGAACATCTGGAGAGCCGGTCCCCTATCCTGCTTCTTGCCTCACACAACAGTGAAGAGCTGACGTGCAGCAGTTCGTGCTGGAATAGTCAAACACGGTCACTTGTGCATGCCTAGAACCACTGTTTCAGGAAGGTCTTCACTGACATCACTGACCAATGGGCACTAAGAAATCTTCATAGTGCTGCTATGCAGTGGGGTTCGCGGGTCAGGGGCACCAGTTCGTCACAGGGTACAGTAGACAGTGGACCGTCTTGAACCTGTAATTGTCACCAAATTGCACATAGACATATTATCAAAGTATGCATTAGCAGAAACTTATGCAAAAACACTGACTTTCATTCCAACAATCTGTCCCTTACTCCAGAGCATGAAACATGCTAAATCCAAGGTGTCAAAAATACTGTACAAAATAGCTGAAAAGTCACTCAGTGAGCTTAATCTGAGCACGCTGGACCTGAATTATAAAGCTGCTGTATAACTGGGAGATTGCACGACAGAGATAGGGTGGTGTTGAAGAGAGTATCTTGTAGTTGTCTCTAACGGAGAAATGGAGAACAGGAGCCACAGGCTGATTGTGATATACTATACTACGCTTGACAGTTGGGTCACAAGGGAGGAGGGTCAAACATAACCAGGGAACACTGTGTGCTGAATAAATTGCTAGATACAGGAAAGAAAATAGGCATGTAGACTGGTTCTTTAAGAAAACAGAAACCAAGGAAAGTATTTGGTATAATACAAAAGCAAAAGTCATATCCATGTCTAACTAGGACCAAAACATGCTATAAAATAAGATACACATTGGATCATTTTCCTCTGCTTAAGAAAGTAAATGAAAAATGTTGTATTTTAATGTTCATAGCATTGCTCTGTTACATAGTCAGATGAAATGAAAATTGAGGTTTTTGGACATGCTGATCAGCTTTGTATTTGGCATAAAAATGTGAGACTTGTGCTAGAAAAGAACCCATCACCAATGTGAAATGATGGAGGGTTTATTATTTTTTGGAACTGTTCTGCATCTCTGTGTCTTGGAGCCCTTGTTAAGATTGAGGGAGTTATGAACTCCAACATGTACAAAGGCATTTTGGCCAAGCACCTGGTTCCCTCTGCCAAAAAGTTTGAACTTGGATGAAAAAGGACATTCCAGTATGAAAATGATCCAAAATATTCATCCAAATCTGCAAGAAAATGGTTAACTCAGCAAAAAATGAATGTTCTCAACTGATCACCTTAGTCTCCAGATCTTAATCCAATCAAGCATTGTGGACCAGAGGAGTTCACAAATTAAAGGTCTGTGGAACAACTCTGACAGTGGGGACAGTCAAAATTCCCTCCCCAGAGTCACCAGAATCTCATAAAACACTACAGGAAGTTTCTTGTCAGTGTAATTCATAGCAGAACAGATTTACATAATATTAATTACAAGGATGTAAATGAATGTGAACCTTGTGTTTTTTGGAATAAGATTCTATATTTGTGAATAAATCTGAATGCTATTACAATTAAATATAATAAGTATTAACAATATTATTAACAATAATAATTAACAATATTATTATAACATATGTCACATGTTTCTTTTATATCTTGCTTTTTGTTGCTATTTAGCAAGGTGTATGAATAAAGGGCACAGTAAATGTGTACATTCTATACTGTCTGCCCCATCTGAACTATGCCTCAGATTACGTCAGAGCCCAGCAGATGATGAAGACTGACCTGGAGGGGTCTTCCTCTTTGGAAAACGTTCCCCTCAGCTCCACGCTATTCAACTTGTTCTCGAACAGGCCGTAGCTGAGTGTCACCTTCAGACAACATTGAGAGACGCACAAAGACTAGATATTAATGCCGAAATGCACACATTCATGCGGGTATAAACAGCATTAAAGGGCAGGGCGGCACAGTCATGGGAGAGTGGCGTGACCAGCTCACAGTGTTTGCCACAGCACATGGAGAGTATGGGAATGTTTGAGTGAATGTGTGACTACGCCAGCGAGACTGATTGAATGAGCGTGTGTTTGAGGCAGCCAGTCAGTGAATGAGCGAGTGGGCGTTCGAGCAAGCGAGCGAGTGCATTAACCAGGGATATAAATAACATAACACTCTGCAGTAATAACAGGAAAATAGCACCGTCGCTGGGTGACACAGGTGCACGATTCCACAGAAGGCTGCACCTCGAAGGCCACACGCAGGCTAAGAGCTAGTGTTCTGCTGGTGTTGAAAGATGTAGTTACATCATTTGAAACGCCCCCCACCCACCCACTCAACTCCTGTCATTTTTTGTGTGAAAACACTGACCCCTAATGGGGAACCTTGGCAGGTTACATTTGGGGTTGATTTACACTATATGGCCAAAAGTATGCGGACACCCCTCGTAATTATTGAGTTCAGGTGTTTCAGCCACTCCGATTGTTAACAAGTGCATAAAGTCAAGCACATAGCCATGCAATCTCCATAGACAAACCTTGGAAGCAGAATGGGTCGTACTGGGGAGCTCAGTGACTTTAAACATGGCACTGTCATAGGATGCCATCTTTGCCATAAGTCAGTTTGCAAAATTTCTGCCCTGCTAGATCTGCCCAGGTCAACTGTAAGTGCTATTATTGTCAAGCGGAAGCATCTAGGAGCAACAACAGCTCAGCCACGAAGCAAACTTACAGAGTGGGACCGCCGAGTGCTGAAGCACCGCCTATCCTCTGTTGAATCACTCACTACAGAGTTCCAAACTGTCTCTGGCTGCAACATCAGCACAAGAACTGTGCATCGGGAGCTTCATGAAATGGGTTTCCATGGCCCAGCAGCATGGCCCAATGCCAAGTGACGGCTGGAGTGGTGCAAAGCATGCCGCCACTGGACTCTGGAGCAGCAGAAACACGTTCTCTGGAGTGATGAATCATACTTCACTATCTGGCAGTCTGATGGATGAATCTGGGTTTGGCGGATGCCAGGAGAGCGCTACCTACCAGAATGTACACTGCCTACCGTAAAGTTTGGTGGAGGAGGGATAATGGTCTGGGGCTGTTTGTCAGGGTTTGGGCTAGGCACCTTAGTTCCAGTGAAGGGTAACATTAATGCTACAGCATACAAAGTCATTTTAGACAATTATATGCTTCCAACTTTGTGGCAACAGTTTGGGGAAGGCCCTTTCCTGTTCCAGCATGACTGTGTCCCTGTGCACAAAGCAACATCCATAAAGACATGGTTTGACAAGTTTGGTGTGGAAGAACTCCAGTGGCCTGCACAGAGCCCTGACCTCAACCCCACTAAACACTTGAACACCTTTGGGATAAATTAGAACACTGATTGCGAGCCAAGCCTTCTGGCCTACAAATTCCTACAAATTCCCACAGACACACTCTAAAATCTTGTGGAAAGCCTTCCCAGGAGAGTGGAGGCTGTTATAGCTGCAAAGGGGGGGGGGGGGGGGGGGATTCCATATTGATTTGGAATGAGATGTCCAATAAACTCATATAGGTGTGATGGTCAGGTGCCCACATACTTTTGGCCATATAGTGTAGCTTATTAAGCATGTAATGAAAACCAGCATTATTAAATGTGGCATTATTTGTAATCTGTTCAGTGTTACCCGGTTATATTTGCAAACTATTACTGGTGAACTGAACACCTGGTCATTAGCATCCTCAACATTAATGCTACAATGAAATCCAAATGTATGTCTCTGACCTGCAGCGGGATATTACTGGGTGTCAGCAGCAGCAGGTTCTCCAGGTGGGAATGGAACATTGGGCTGTGGACCATTGGGATGCCCAGTCTCTTCTCCACTATGAAGCCCACAGTGCAGTCATCTGGCAGGCGGATCACGGCAGAGGTCTGCTCGAACCTGGGGCCACTGGACACAGACATGGCGAGAGTGAACATCACACAGATAAAATGTAATCACAGAGGATGGTCTGAACAAAGCACAGACAAGAGTTTAAGGCTAACATACATATTACACTTTAGATACATAGTGTAGACACAGAAAATGACAGGGTCACAGTCAGCGGTACACAGCCTGTTACGCCGGTGATCGGGGCACAAGCGCGGACCACAGGATGTTCCGGTTCCAGGCGATTATTAGAAAGGGACAGGCAGTTCGTGAATCCAGGGACAGGCAGGGTTCAAAACACAGGGAGGCAATCCGGGGGCAAATCCAAAGACGGGAGTCAGGGAGAACAGGGTCCGGAATCAGGCAGGTGGGTGGCAGCGATCAGATCAAAACGGCAGGCAGGAATCGTGGTCAAGAAACAGGCAGGATCGGCAATGAAGAAGTAAATCACAAAAACAAGCGCGGGGACGAGACAGGTGAAACACACTGCAACGAACTAGCAACGAGACAGAGAAACGAGGGGAAGATATAGGGCTGGGGTAACGAGGAGATGGGAAGCAGGTGAGCAGGCAGGCAGGTGCAGGCAATGAGGGAATAAGGTGGGCGGGGACCCGGCGGGGAGCCGGGCGGGGCAGGAACACAAGGGAAACAAAAGCACACGGACAGGGAAAACAAAAACACCGCGGCTTAAGGGGGCGGAGCCCTGACACAGCCGCACAGAACTGACACAGACAGTGGTACCGGCAAACTGAAAACAGAGGGGTATACAGATTTATGAGTATAGAAAAATACATGCAAAGTTATGCAAGTATGGAGAGAGGAGTACACAGACAGGACTACACAGACAGATGGGCTCACAGAAAGGGGTGGACACACATCTGGGCTCACAGACAGGGGTACATCTACAGGGGTTAACAGACAGAGGTACTAAAGATCAACGTTCTCTGTGCGCTTCGACACTCACCTCGCCCAAGGCGCCATTTTTTCAGCCAGCCTTCGGCTTAGACAGAACCCAGCTCCTCCAGTGGCAAACCAGAACTCCACCTCTCTCTGAAAAAACACACCAGGGAGAAACATGCACCTCTTTAACACAGATAAACTCCTGCTTTGGATATTTCTTAAATATTGCATTTGCCTCTTACAATGCAATGCAAAGGGTCTGAATCATAAAAAACTACATAATGAGAAAATGAACACTCCTGTAATAATCTGAATAATGTGAAGGATTTAAAACATTCATATTTAGTATTATGTCCAATAATTACATTGTGTATTTGAAGTGTGTCAGATGCTGATCAAGTACATGACCTACCAACATATGTTTGATGATCTGCATCAAAAAACAGCTCATGGAAGACCTTTATCACTGTCACTATGTCACTCTTTCAGCTTGCCATGCTCCTTGGTGTTGAGTTTGAACCCTGACCTCCCGACATCATCTATTTCACCTCCACGAGATTCATGGGAAGGAGGTCTGGCCACCAAACACCACAAGGCTCATCGATCGCATAATAAACACTGTCACAAACACAATAC
Organism: Megalops cyprinoides; assembly: GCF_013368585.1. Classification (NCBI taxonomy): domain Eukaryota; kingdom Metazoa; phylum Chordata; class Actinopteri; order Elopiformes; family Megalopidae; genus Megalops; species Megalops cyprinoides. Next base: position 12,645,899 of record NC_050583.1, on the reverse strand, counting down.
ACACGCCCTTTGAACTGAGACACACGGGGAAACCCAGGAAAATCCATATTTGACCAGTACGGATTAACACAGCAGACTAAAAACATCTGAGATAAAAAAAATCCTGTCTGTTGACACCTTCACTCCCACACAGTGCCCTGCTAATTTCAATAATCAAGTGACAAATTGCATAACTCTTTAGTTTTGTGCATCTTGACACATTGTTAACTATTCCTGCTCAAAAATAAAAATTCTCTCTCACTTCCCTTTTCTCTCTCTGGTTTCTCCCTCCAATTCTTTGTTCCCTCTACCTCCATATGATGCTCGCTCTCTCTCTCTCTCTCTCTCTCTCTCTCGCTTTCTCTCACGTACTCTCTTTCTCTCATGCCTTCCCTCCTCCTCTCTCTCTCTCTCTCCCTCTGCCTCTTGCTCTCGCTTTTTCTTCCCTCTCCCATGCTCCGGGCTGTTCTCCCCCTGGACAGTGGAAATGAAAAGGTTGATGGGGCGTTTATTACCCAGATGCCCCGCAGCGCTAAGCGATGATAATGTGCCAACAGCAGGCCGTAATTGAATACCGTGCATCCTCCTTCCACTGGACATATCACGCCGGCTTTAACACTGACCACAAATCTCCCCTTAATGAATCACCTTCGGAGAGGAGGAACGCAGCGGCACGTGGTTCACACTGCAGAGCAGGCGGGCGGTTTCAGTACAGGGTTTCAGTTCAGTGTTTTAATCATGAGAGCTGCCAACAGCACGGCTGTCATCAAGTGGGAGTGAAGTCGGTGGAGGATCCACATCCATCACATGACGCTCGTCTGTGTGTGTGTGTGTGTGTGTGTGTCTGTGTGTGCGCGCGCTTGAGTGCACGCGCGTGTGTGTGTGACTGCGGTGCCCACGCCGCCAGCTGCAGCCATTTGGGCCGACTCTGAGTCTTGTCATTCCTTAAGCACCATTACCCTTAATAAGTGCGGGGTCCAGCGAAAGAAGCACAGACCCGCCAGCGCGGTAAATGTAAGGTGACAAACAGACACGCATGCACACTTTCTGAAGCCCTCTCATTTCTCGCACCCCGAAACACCGCCGTCTCGGCGCTCTGGCATGGACCCGGCACCGCACACTGCCTCGCTTAGCGAGCTCATCACACATTAATCTCTGTTTCGTTCACCGCTTTCAAATTCCAGCACTCACACATCCTGTTTGTATCTGCCTGCCCATTCAATACCATTCTACTCTTCAGTAGTATTACTGTACTTCATTAACAGTTAGAACTTCCTTTTTAACCAAATAACATACAGCAACAGTGTCATTACAACCGTTTTAAACTCCTTGTAATCCCTCTTCTGCATTGAATTACGCACTCTGTGACAATCCCATTGAAAATGGAGCTGTATCATTTCAAATATGATTAATTAATTACAATTACGCGTTTAACATGCAGAAGTGTGGATCAAACTGGCGTATTTCATTTCACAGCGGCTTAGGTCCTTTACAAGGTGGCATGATGAGATTCAGCGATCGATAAGCAACTAGAACTTAATCACCAATTGATCCAAACAATTGAGTAGATCTCAGTGGCTTTATACTCTGTCTCCTTTTCTTGCTGGAAAGGTAACTGCAACCTCACAGAATCAATATTAGCAATAACAGAAGCGTAAAGAAGCCGGTAGATGGGAGGGCAAAAGAGTCATTACAGCCGCGGCTGTGCATGCTGGGAGCTGACCGTCTTGTTGTTCTCCAGCAGCTCGTGGGCTCTGATTGGGTGGTCCAGGCTGGGCTTGCCCACGTAGATGTCGTTGTCAGGGGGGAAGGCGGAGAGCAGGGACAGCAGTGCGCTGGGGTTCACGTAGTTGTCATCGTCCACGTGGCAAAGCCACCTAAACAGAACAACACACACACACACACACATACACATTAAAATACTTACGATTACAAGTGACAGAAATATTCTTACTCCACACGCCACACAGGGCCATGGCATATGTTTTCCCTGCCCTCTTTTGCCAGTCTAAATGGAATAGGTGTTTAAGGGCTGACATAATGTGAGATTCCCAAGACTAGGGTCTGGCTACCCTGATCTACATGGAAGCTGCAATATGTCCAGAGAAAAGGGGCAGACTAAGGCTAGGTTTAGAGTTATGGTTAAGGTTAGGGTTAGTACCCCTCAATTTTCATATCGCTTTTACTGTTTCATACAGTGGTTACAGCCCTTTGCACAGGAATGGAAGGCAGCATTAGGGTCCATGTTCATTGCTGAAGTCACATGATGCAGCTATACTGAAAGACTGTAAAAGCCTTGCTGTAAATATATGGTGTCTAAGGCATTAAAATTAATACATCAGGGCCATGGATATTACCCCAAACTGATCAAAATTAAATCGCAGATTGCATGTGTCTACAATCCAAGGAGCCAGCAGGCAAGATAGGGACTCACTTCTTGTCTGAGGCCATGAAGAAGTCGTACTCTGCTGACATCTTGCAGGACAGGGCTTGGTGGCTGTGCTCAGGGGAACAGCTGGTGACGATGATGTTATACCCTGGACACAGACAAGAATCAGCCAATCCTGGATCAAATCTGAGTCAATACCATTGGTTTCCCAGACTACAGAGGGTTACAGAATCATTATGACTGATAGTCTCATTTACATCAAGAACTGACTTCCTTCTTTTTATGAAATGATTCTCAAACTCAGATAATACTGACAAAAATTTCCATATGTACTGAATTAAATATTGCAGTGGATATTCTCCCCGTTTAAGTGACAGTAATGCTCAGCCACAGAGCCCTGTGGGGACAGGGGGGATGGTGGGTATGGTGATGAGCTGTAAATGGACTCAAAAAGCAGAGAAAACCATGGAGAAACACATGAAAAGGTTTTCTTTGATCACTGCTCAATTCCAGAGTCTTCACTTAGCTGATCTATTCCACTCCAGACCCACAGCGAATGGTTTTATGTGCAGAGAAAGGCTGCAATCGATTTAAACAATCCCGAGCCCTCGGGTTTAGAGACGTCCAAAGCGACGGGTTTAGGCAGCCGCAGCGTACCTTTGGAGGCGTTTTCTTCATTCTCCGCATCTGTGAAGATGTACGTCTGCGGAAACAAAAAAAAAAAAAAAAAGAGGCAGATCTGCTTAGATACGTCTCACGTCCGCCGGCACTCTGTGTGAGGAGAACGCGCCCGTATCTCTTGGAGCGTTCGAGCTAATGAGTCGGGCCGTGTGAAGTGGCGGCAGGGAGGAAGACCGATCTGAGATGACCCTGACAGGGCTGTCTGAGTGAGGCTGTTCGCCTCACTGAAGTGACAGGAGATGGCACAGGCCTTATGCTCCAGTTAGTGCTGACATCGCTTCCTGTCACCTTAGGGTTCCTTCTGGCAGCCACTGAGACATGAGCCGAGTGTCCTTTTGCAGCCAGCCTGACTACAACCTGTAACATCGCTGACCCCTGGCATCAGTCAGGGGAACAAAATCACCTATTAGTAGAGATGAACCCCAGAATTGGTAGAGCTACCCTGTGTTGTCAATCACTGGCTCGTAGGAACCAATTAAAATGCTTTGCTATCTGTAGCACAAACATGTGATTAGTTGAATTCAGTGGGTTATTAACAGCTCCCCCCATTTAAGGGGTTTAATGAAGCTTCACTTCCCCACTACTACTTATTATAGTATTTTTTGCATCTATAGTATAGTAGTTTATGATTCATTTGTCAAGCTATATGGGTCTATCTATCAGTATATTAGGCCTTAATCTTCTAGCGGGTTGTCTGAACATAAAAGGCTAACATAAAAACCTGTGATTAAAGTGTTTTGCTTCATGAATTCCAAAAATTGGTTGAGCCATCACGCATGATCAGAGACTTACTGGACTGAACCAATCAGTGTTTTGCTATGGACAACAAAGTCTTTTGATTGGCTCACACAGGTCAGTAACAGGCAGCTTCACCCATTTTGGGGCTCATGAAGACTTCACAAATTAACACTTTGACACCATTAAGATGTCTATGGAGATGAGCCCCAGCTGTCAACTTAAACTTCAGGCAGTTTAACCCAAAGTGAAATCCCCCATGGAAAAAGGATGAGCAAAGACAGCTTAGTGAATGTTGACTTACAGCTGAAGCGCAGGGTGGATCAGCTGCAGACTAAAAATCTGTCTGACTCTGGTCTTTCTGAGGGAGACGGAGCAGAGCTGAAAGTGAGCAGTGGCATTACTGCCTTTGTGTGAGGATAGTAGTGCGAAACAGGCTTTCCGTCTGAGAGGGCACATGGAGAGCTGCAGGGGTGAACTGAGGAGCAAAGTCAAACGAACAGGGAGATTCACAAACATGCAAGGAGAAAAATGAAGACGGAGAGGAAGAGGGCGGAGAGGTGACAGGGTCCTTCGTGCTTGAGCGAGAGGGCAGGAGTCGAAAAAGCACAGAGGTGCTCGTGCTGTTTAACGGCTGACGGAACGCGCCGACATGCTACGGTTAACAACAGGTTAGGGGAGGGGTCAGAGCCGATGCTCTGATCTCATTCATATGTGTCACCATTCACAGTAAGCGCTGGGCTTTCCCTTGTTTCTGCCGGCTGCCTCAGGCAAGCAGGCACATTGCATTATAGGCACTTATCAGCATTTAGCAGACACTCTTAACCACAGCAACTCGCACAGGTTACAATATTCACATGTTATCAATTTATGCAGTTGGAAATTTGCTGAGGCAATTTTGGGTTAAGTACCTTGCCTAAGGGTACACCTTCAGTACCCCAGCGGGGAATCGAACCAGCAACCTTTCGTTTACGAGCCCTGCTCCTTTCCACTACATTACACTGGCGCTCCACAGCCCTCTGTGGTCTGCAGCCTGTTTTAAAACCCTGGTCAATTATGGAGGACACATCCATCACGCCGGTTGCTCTCATAGCGCAAATCATTACACCGACAGATTTGCTTAATAGCTTCATCGCACCGAGTAAGCAGATTGCATTTCTTAAACGGTGTTTTTTGAGAAAGCGCGCAATCGATCTCCACCAGGCTAGAGTCAGACGTAGAGCGGATGTGAGTTTAATTCTGGGATTCATCTATCGTGGTTTGCATGGCATTGGATCAGCCCCCGGGGGGGGTGTTTGCACACCGGCCTCTCTGATCAATCAAGAAGCAGACTAATCACATTCGCCGATCAATACGAGCTTGATCAAACCAAATGAGCCGAACGGGACCAAACGCCATCCTCTCATTTGTAACCCTGTCTTGTCATTGTAGCTCAAACTTTCCCGGATTCTGTAATCAACGTCAAATTAATTTGTTTTGACCAAGGAGCTGAAACAGGGCCTTATGCAGACTCTGTTGTTGTGGGACAGCATGCTGGGGTGTAAAAAGGTCACAACACTCCACAAGGGAGGAAAACAGTTAGTCATCCCATGCAATTAACCAGGCTATAGTAGGAAGTGGACCGTTCCATTTATTTCTGGGTGTGGGTATGTAGGTCCTGTATAAAGATGTTTTTGCATTCTTTTTGCTCCCTTCCAAATAGGAACTACATTAACAGCCAGCACTAGAAAATTAACATTTACAAAGCAGAACATGCTGTAGAAAAACAATACATATACTGTAAATAAATACATATATAGACACATAACTGACAGAGATTCATCAAAATGACTAATGAAAGGTACAGGAATACAGAAAGATGACAAAACACAAATGTATCAGACAGAGCTAGGGATGGGTATGGAGTAAAATGAGAGAAGGGAGGAACAAAACATTAAACAAAAGTGAATGAAAGATTGTGGAAAAGAATTGAGAGTACACAACCTTGGCCAGCTTTCACTTAAATCACCATAAACTTAGCATCAAATTTTCCACATTTTGGATGAGTAAAAGATCGCTAATCCAAGTCCAGCAAATGATACAGCTGAAGTATAAAATCCTAAATGTAACTGAAATCGTGCCCTATTTTTGGGTGGTTTCTGATTGCTTTCAGTAACAGGGGTTGGCAGGGGGGCTGTGAGACTGAGTGTGGGTGTGGGGTTTCAGCTCTCTTCCTGCATGAGCTGTAGACTTCCTCTTTCGCTGCAGTTTCCGTTCTATCATTGTTGCGAGAGTCAGTCTGTGCTAGTAACTTCCTCTTGGCACAGAACTGTTGCACACTATCCTGTGACAATGGACTGCACCGGTTGGATACCCAACATCGAAAACTGAGTGTCTGCACTTAACTTCAAGAAATGTATGAAAATCTTGTGTTTACACTGAAATATCCAAGTTCTAAACTGCCAAATGAATGCTTGACCATGAGCTGTGGAAAAGCTGTTTGACATAGTATTGACTGTTGCTAGCTCACAAGAGTTATGACCGACCACGCTGACTTTTTTTTTTCTTTTATCTTATTGCGTGAGTTGGTGGTATTCGATGAATGCTGCAATTTGATTGGTTTTATGAATGGGGGAAAAATCTTTTTCCATTTTCATTGATGTAATTATTTATTTAATTGTTATTGTTTTACAATAACGCATATTGCCAAACAATTATCCTCAGGGCAGCATCCCTTTACTATACAAATTTGACACTGAAATTAACAATAACCTATTAAGCAACAGAATACAACATGAAATCTCAGTGTGCTGAGACACAAGGTTGCTATATGTTTCACATTTGCTATGTTCTGTATTAATTCTAATTATACTACTTAGTATGCCTTTGTTTCAACCACAGCTTTGTCCCTCTGAAATAAGTACTGTATATTATTTGTGATAAGAACAATAGAACAATATCTATAGAATCTTTTCTCATTTTGGATCTCCCCTTGAATGAGTAACATACTGTACATCTTTTGAATCTACAGTAGTACTCAGCACTGTCACATACCAGTCCAGTTAGTGCCAAAAACAATTAAGGTGAATTTGAGCACTGAATTTAGTATGTTCTGACTACTGACTTAAGTATGAGATAATCAGATAATTTAAGGTTCATCCACACTTGGGTTGTACTTAATGCGAGGGCACGTACTGTTGACTTTGAGATGATGGTCTTAACGATACTACTGTGTCTCACCCCCTAAACATGTTAAACGTTGAATCTGTTAGGCTGGTGTGTCTTTCTGATGCCATTCAAAGCATGATGAAAGGGAAAACAGTAGGCCTGGTGTCCATTTTAACACACAAAAACAAAGCAAGGGCTATATTCAAGACAGCCAATGCTCTGCATTTTGATGTAGGGATCTCATCTGGCATAAATAAAATTTCTGGAAGCCAAGTGTGTATGTATTTTTAAGATCAGTTATAAAACCAGCTGTGTGGGACCAAAGCTGTTCAGAATATCAGAATTAACATAATGGCTGTCTGCTCTTTGAATAAGGCAATCCACAGACACCGAACTTCATATGTTCATGCAAGCCATGGAAGAAGTCCTCATCTCTATCTCAAGACCAGGGGAAATCTTAGAGATCTTTAGGGTAAACTTTGCTATTTGCTTCATAAATATCAAAGGTCGTTCCTTATCCACAGGATGACAGCTGCTGTCTTCAAAACTGAGGTTTTACTTGTCAGCCGATATTTAGTGTGATTGATCTTCGAGTGCATATTGACAGAGCAGCATTTCTTACTCCAGGGTAGAGAAAAACAGTGCCATTCGTCTTTCCTATCCTCATCAATGCCTATTCATTTGATTTTGAGAAAACAAGTGCAGAAAACAACATCTATATTTGTCTGTATCTATAGTTAATGAGGAAAAATATCATATCGCTGCATTACATCTTACATCTAATAAATCTAATCCTACATCGTACATCTTACATCTTACATCTTACATCTAAAAAAGACTGAGGAACAGACAGTTGAAGTTGCATGAAGTAAAGGTCTCCAAACCACTAATGTGCAAGCAACAGCACAGTGATTCTTCCCCCTGTGTTTCCAGTGTAAACCATATTCAATTAAATGAATTACGTTCTAATATTATTAACATTCATAGTGAGAATGTGTGGGCAATTCCAGCATGTGTTCTTGTAGTCAAGACCTACATGTAAATGAGTGTGTGATTATAAATGGGGGTGGACTGAGGGACGTGGTAGGTTAGTCTATGTTCCAGCAGCAATGGAGAGGTTCCTCCAGCAGTGCGTTAATCAGAAAATTCATGAACTTTGTACAAACTGCTGCTACAGTCTGTGACTCAGACAGAAAGTACAGAGAGAGGAAGGGGTGGTTTGGTACAAAAAGGCACATGCAGTCACAACAGGAAGCCAGCAGCTCAGCGCACCACACTGTATTGAGAAAGCTGCAAAAAAGCCTCATGCATCCCAAGATGCAAGATACTTAAGTCATGACCTGCCCATCCCCCTTGGAAAAGATGAACATGAAGAATATTGTGTTAAATGAGCGCTGTTATTTTCAGATTGATGTCCAGAATTCGTTTTCCATGCTGTTCTATTCTAAATTATATATGACACTAGCACAGATGTCACATCACAGAATACTTGATAATATAAACAGATTTCAAGACGTTATTTAACACAGAACCCAGGAGGGAATGGGTGAACGATTAGAGTGGTAGATGGTCTTTAAAGAGACATCTATTGTATACGCACACATATACAGCGTACAACTACAGTGACAGTGGTCAATTGCACATATATAAAGGACTTTGCTTGTTATATTACTTGAAATATATAGTCTTATAGTTTGAATGAAACAACTCTTAAACGACCTTTTTTTCAGTCTTCCCAATGTGAAAATGGGGGGGACAAGTAATGCCGTCTGAAAAAGTTGAGGGGACATGCCCCAAACCGTAAATTCTTCTCTGCTTTTAAGTATCGTATCAGGATATGGTTTCCATCTTTTTTAACCTTTTTTAACGATTTTTAACCATCATTTTAACCTTTATTGCTGTCAGCATAAATGTCCCTTCACCACAGTTACACTTGTTCAGACATTTGCGTTTAAAACTCACATGCTCTTTGGTTCTCGATATCCAGGTCTCCAACAGCAGCGCCAGGCGTATCCTGTGAAATCTGCCGGTGGTCTTAACGGCGATAAAAATGTCTGTGAGTTGAAGAGGTGCACCAGGAAGCACCGTCGGCTTTCTCCTTCGGACCTCCACATTCCTAAGGCGCTGCTTTCTCTCCCGAATCTCCTTGTACAGCTCGGACGAGCTCTGGTTCAACGCAGTAGTAGCACCCGGGGACTTGGCCAAATCCGAAAGTTTCCCCAGCGCTTTTGGCTCACCTTCTCTCCCCGGCGGACGCAGTTCCAGCACAGGGCCATGCACAAACCCGGGGCCTCCTCGGTACACGGACACGCTGTGCTTCTGGGGATGCCGTGCCCGCAGTCGTAAATCCACAAGCACGATTATTAAAAAAGTCAACGTAGCTCCAGACAGAGTACGTAGCGCCTTCTTGACAAGCATAGCCGATCATATAAATAAACAGCAAACAATCAAGTCCAGCCGGTAAACTATTTCAGATTAAACGCTTGGGAAGAAGTTATGACAGATTTGGTGCAATCTACACTTACTCAACAGAGGAAGACTGAGAGACGTTTTGAGCTATATTAGAAGCTTTAGAATAACGGCACACTCAGGTGTACTTTTTTATTCCGGTGAGCACATCCTTATGAAAATAAAACGCCCGTGGTTAACATGAATGTTAACTTATCCAGCACGCCAGACATCAAAGGGTGGTTAGCGAGTATTAACAAGCAAATAATATATAGGCCTTTTAAAAAAGGTTTTCGTTGTTTTGACGTTATCTAAGGCGGCCAAACGAATAATGCCTGTGAAACACTAACAGTACGTCTTATCAAAATGGTATCATGTCATCTTAACTGAAACGTTCTCATTTCCATCTGCTGTTCTGAAAAATAAAAAGTTACGGGGGAAATGTCGATCTGTGTTTTATTTATTTATAACATTTATCATCACGATTAATTGTATTAGTAAATAAGTGGAGTCGTTTATAATCTACATTTAAAAAGTACAGAAACTTCTGCCGTTTTGATAGCCATGAAATTCCGTTATGATGAAACCTCGCTCATGTAGGAAGACGCACCAAAATTCGGTAGTAGGCTAATACATTTTTTTTTAAATTATCCGATTTTCAAACAATTTGCGTTTTATTCTACGATAAACAGTTCACATGTGCCTGTCAGCTCACAGTCCTACCTGTGATGCAATGAATCTGTCACTGGTAGAGAGCGGATGCGATCTCATTAGCTCAACTCTCTGAGACGCATGAGGCAAATCCCCGCCTACTGCGTTCTCCGAGAATGGGCGGAATTTGTTAGTAAAGAGGAAACGTGGACCTCCCCGACAGATTGTGCGTATACTGCTGTCAGGTGCACAGAGCAAAGAAAGTAGCGGCAACGTTGATTGCTTCCCATTCCGTTAGCTGTCCCACTATAATTTTTTCTGCAGAGTATGGTAGCCTATGCACATTAGGTGACCGATCTCTTCCTGATCGCAGCATAAGGTCTGTGTTAATTATGCGGAATGATTCAGCGCTCCTTATACGGTTTATACTCATGAAACACATTGTGTTGGTGAAGAATTGCTGCACGCAGACAGGTGTACAGGCACGGTGAAGGGTGCTTTGAGAATACATTTATGGGCAGACATATTTCGAATGCGCGTCCAAGTTTTCGAATGTGAGGATTCTTTGTGCGTATCCATGTCCTCCCACGCTTCTCTTGGGGGGAGACATTGCGCTGCAGAAATGGGTTTTCGCTTGTGCACAAAAGCACAGGCTGTTTATGATTTAATCCCGAACAGGTTTCTCCCATCTCGAACATGGCACAGGGATTAGCCGTCATTGGCAGCGGTGCGAAGAATCCTACCAAGTGACAGGAACTGCGGATGTTTTCAGCCGCAGAGTTAAAACGTTGCATTAAAAGTTGCTTGTCCAATATGTACCACTTAAAATAGATTTATTCCTTGTATCTAATTTTTACCAGAGAAATGATTAAAGGTTCTAAATTTACATGCCCTGAACATGCTCTCAGTGACATTGTTCTACCCTAAATTCACACAAATAATAATAAAAAAAAGTCTTTAATATAAGTTAAATCTCATCCAGGATATTCTTCAGGTTCATTAAGAGATAAAGAAGGCAGATACACACTGCATTTTCATAATGTTATTTGAAAATATCTCTTATGTTGCATGTAATTAAAACAGTTGTACCCTTGTTAAACATAAGGTAAGCATACTGTGCAATGCAATTTATTTTATTAATATGCTATTTTTCATTAACATGAAGTTACCGACATTTCTTATGTACTCACATTTGTGATCAATATATCAATGTTATTAGTATAGAATCAATGCATTCTGTAAGCACTGATACTCAGATTAAACATTAAAGCAGAGGAAAAACATTGTTGCATCGTGAAATAAATATGTTTTCATGCAATAAACCATGGCTTTCTATCTTTTATGGAGGTTGATACAATTAACAAGACAAAAAGCAACCTCCATCACCGCCTTTATTTATTTGTGCTTTCTCAGAGATATCAAATTACAACTATTCATCCTCGGGTCCTAGCGACCAGCTGCCACCTTTCTCTCTCCCTCCCCCATGTTCCCCGGTGTAGTCCCTCAGGTATACCAGAGAAGTCTGGGCACACCCTGGCTAGGAAAGGCCCTGGATCGGTTTACGGCCTACCTGAAAAGATCCTTTTAAAACAGCAAGTACATTGCTCCCTACTTTGAACAATAAGTCAGAGGAGCAAACCTTTTCAGGCTTTGTGCTGGAACCCAATATACATGGCGCACCACACACAAGGTTGGACCGCTCTCTGATGCTAACCCAAGAAATTTCAGGGATTAATGAGCTTCGTGATCGTCTCTGCAGTGATTGGTGCTCGCATAATTCCGTTTTATCATGGAAATCCATACCGTGCAAAAGAAAAAAAAATAAAGAATGCCCCTTACACAAAACTGGACAGTGGTTCATATGAAAACTCAGCTGGTGCTGTCACCATGACAGTGGTAGAGCTGTGGGTGCCACTTGCCTTTGTCACTTCACAGGTGAGGGTATTGGTGTAGATCAGGAAGTAGGTAAAACGGTTGTAATATGTGTTCATTTCAAACAGAGCTCAGAGATATAACTCATCTCTTTTCACTCATACAAGTCATACAAGTTGAAACCTTGCTCACCAGGCAAGGGTCAGGCCAGCTGCATTCAGGTAGTCTCATTATACAGTCAGCATCTCATTGCGCTTGAAATACTGTTCTCTCTGTTCAGATGTCACTGAGCATCGCCGACACTGCAGTGAGTCCAGGCATAATCTGTCTTTTATCCCTCATACCACAGAAGGGATCTGTCAGCGAGTATACGCTTACCACTGCAAGGTGTAGTGTAACCTCTGTGGGAAAATTGCGCAGTGAGTGATGGAAAGCCTTCTTTGTCAGAAACATCGGTCAGCCCTGGATTTAAGTACCTGACAAGTCCCTGTTATCGGCCTCTGCCATCCATCCGCTCATTTACAATGTAGGACATGTATTGAATGACACTGAAGTTGTGAAGACCACACACCCCCTCTCGCACTGTTGCCTGGAAGCACATGTTACATTTCCACCGGCGTGTCTGTTACACACTTAATGCCGAAGTGACCAGAGAAATTCCACGTTGGTGGTGGTGGGGGGGGGGGGGGGGGGGGGGAGCTTGAGAGGCCGACTGCAGCCAGAAGGGACCGCTCTAGCTATCAACAGGAGTGCCATCAAAAAACGACACAGTTTTCTTATAATGGCATTATATCAAAGTGTTGCACTGCAGACACTGACAAAGCCTGGAGGATTACTGAAACAAACAATCAATGGGAGAAAAGGGCAGATTAAACAAAGCATCTTTTTTCCTCCTAACAGAGGCGAGTGTGAGAAATGTCTGGTTTCGCCACGGTTAGATGCTGTTCATTTGCTAAACTGCAGCTCTCCACATGCAGAAGTATGCCCAGGTGTGCCGCTGTTGTCATGCGCTCGGCCAAGGAATGGAGCACAAATGGCCGCAGCAAATATGCAGCTGTTTAAATGGATAACATCAAAAACCATGTTACGTAAGTCGCCGTTGATAAAAGCATCTGCTAAGCACATGTAACGTGCAAGTGCACCTCCCAGAATCACGCGAAACCAGCGGCGTTGTTATTTTAAGCCTAGCCCCAAATATTTTCGCCCTGAAAAAGGAGGTGCTCATAGCAAAACAAAAGCCAGACTGTGCAACAGAGCGGAACTTGACTTGCAGCGTCCGAAGGTGTGATAATGATTATTTATTAATTAAGGTAGATATAGCCTCCCCAACCTACCGATGCAGGTCTCCCTTCAAAAAAAAAAGAAAAAAAAAAAGACAAGCCCCAGGCGAACTTGACTTCGCCCCGAATCTTTTCAACGGCTAAAAAACATCCCTGCACAAAACCCAAAAGATCAAGGAATCACAGCCTGCATCATGCTTTGTGCATGTTCTGCTCCATGTGCCTGCGGCAGCAGGGTACTGCCTGGCCATGCTCCACTGGTGCACAATCGATGCTAAATGCCAGACACCGTAGGCTAGCCCAATAGTGATCAATTACAGTACAAATGTCCCTTTACCTTTTTATTCATGGCTGAGGTCCATAAAGATAATCTGCAGTATATCAGCAAAACCTTAGGAATCATCTATTTTTTGCTGAATTGTGCCAGCAGCACGTTGGTGCTAGAGAAATGAATGGAGATAGCTGGGGGCAGTCTGTGGAGCCATAGGAGTGTGGTCTTTAAGCAACTTCTTCTTCCTCTTTGCTCTTGTGAGAGATTTATTTGAGGGTCGCAGATGTAACTAGCTCTTGACCATGATGTGCTTGCCACAGTGTTGATTTGCAGATCCACCTCTTTAGGGCCTCCGACTTGCTCACATTTCACATCAGCACCAAGGTCTGCATTCTGAGCAATGAATGCTCAGGTTTTATCAGTATGATTACTGGCTCCTGTTTAAGCTTCACGAAGGTGCTGTTTATAAGGAAAGTTCACACACTTTGGATTAGAAAAATCTATACACGTGTTATCCATTCATCCAAAAACCAGCCATAGTTTATCAGTGTGTTTCTACTGTTGCAGACAACAACCTCCTCCATAAACTAATAGTACAATATTGTTAGCACTAGCACTAGCAACACATTTTTGCCATAACTCTTCCAAACTACACTGCATGTAATTTTTTCAGACCATGGTATTTTTTAAAAATGATGTGCCCCTTGGCATTTGCATGGCTCCATATACTGCATACTGTATCTACTGCATGAACTTTATGTACAGTATTTGTTTACATTATAACATCTGAAGTCATCCGAGGGTTAAACATACTAAAATGTGCATAAGCGATGAGTCTCATAAATTTATTCCAATTTCCAGCAAAAGTGATATATTTTGTGAAATCCCACATTTTCTTGCAAATGTGGAGGGAAAAAAAACACGTTCTATTTGAATTTTCAAAGCAAATTTTACAAACTTGGACCATCTAGCTGTGCAGCCTTTGGTTTCATCGCCAACTCAATGGTTAGGCAAGAATTAGGAAGCTGTAGTCCTTATGTGACGTAGCCTATAGAGTGGTGCTGGTGCCCCCTGTGCTTCATTACACCAGCCATGTGGGAGGTGAAGAAAGTGCCAAGAGGAATGGAGACGTAATGGACTTGGATGTGGGACAGGTAGGAGGTGCATGTTTGTGCACAGGTTCAAAGGTTGTCAGAGTGGGTGGAGGGCACTACAAATTTTAATCGTGACTCTAAAAATTCCCACTTTTCTTGCCTCCTTCTTTTGCCTGTGTGCAAAACAGTGTCTTACAAACCCTGTGCGTGTGTCCCATCTGAGGTCGTTCTCACGCTCGCTTCGGACAGTCCGGCACATTGCTCCATACAACCAGCTTTTCCCCTTAATTTCACTCTGCTTCATATTGATGGCACAGCAAGAGTACAAGCGTCTCAATGACTACCTTTTTACCTACAAGGGATGTGTCTTTCTTATCAACAAAACCAATGAGGTCTCTCCGGAGTACATAGACAGCTTGGAACACTTCGAGATCAGAGACAGCGATGTCTTTGTCATCACTTACCCCAAATCTGGTGAGTACTTCACTGGTTTTTCAGTACCATCAAAGGGCTGGTTGTTTACATTGTGTTGAAGTGAAGCTTTATATTATGCTATATACATACAGTATATGTATTATATATATGTATATATATATATGAAGCGAAGTGATTATTGCAATCCTTGATTTTGCTGTTGAACACATTGAAGGCACATCTTTTTATGATGCAACACATTCAAGCTCAAAGATTTACAGCAAATCCCATAAATTATAAGTGATCTGTGATGTGATACCTGTTTGATTATTGACAATTATTTTTATCTATGTGGACACAATTAAAATTATTTCTTTTCATTGAGGTGTGTTGATATGCATTGCTCACTCAGCTATGCATTGAGTGTGTCTGCATACAGAGGATACAGAGTTATAATTTTAATATACTTTGTTATGACCCTGAGTCATAAGAGTGTTTTGTTGTGTTTTTTTTCCTGTGTGCTGTTGGCTCTCCGCCATTGTCCCCCAATGGTGGAATGAACTTCCACACTTCATGCATTTTGGCGAGTCTATGTTTACCAGATGGTGACCTCTGGACATAATAATGTTACATATTTACCAATACAGTGGGTCAAGTGTAACAGCAGTGATAAGGATCATGCCTCACTGACCAATTAGGCAATGAGGTGTACTGCTTATGATGATGTCATGGCCAACAGTCAGTGTCACTCAAGATTGTCACAGCCAATTATGAACAATTATGTAATTAAACAGCAAAAATATTCAACCATCATCCACAGTCCAGATTCAGACATCATACTTCATTCTTTCTGAACACACACACACACACACACACACACACACAATGAGTAATGCATTTATTTTACTCTAAGTATGTATATTTATAATTATATATGTTGTGAAAAACGTGATCAGATGCATGTGTTATGAAAGGGTCTATTGTAGCGTTGGTGACAGTGGCACTCGGGACAGGAATGTGTTACCTGATATCATCTTCTGAGGTGAGCCTGAGAGGAGAAAGGTGTCCAACCTGGGAGGGTTGGCTGTCTGCTTGTGTTGGGGTCTGTGAGTGTCATGGTCTTCCCAAAGCTTTAAACCATTCAAGGGACGCAGTTATTATGGTCATTTCAGTGAGGACGAAGAACCTCATAACTGATTATATGAGCAGGCATTCTGACATCACCTTCAGTTTTTCTTTTACATTTCCAAGGTACAATGTGATGCAAGCATATTTTGTATGCTTTATCGGGTCACATATACCAATTGTCAATTTGGTTTGGCACAGAATGACCCAGATGTTCTTCAGAAAGTCATACCATTCACAAGGATGTTGACCCCTATACAAAAAGGGATTTCTGGAATGCATTCCAGACAATTTGGTGTATGTGTGTGTGTATGTGTGTGTGTGTGCCTGTGAGTTTAATCTCTTCCTCCTCATATAAGCTTCACATCAGTAGCTTCATGTCAATGCCCATCCCAACAGCACATTTAGTATCAAATGAGTAACTTTAGTTTTTGGGATTGGATAAGTGTTTTGGTAATTAGTGCTAGCTGAAACTTAATTCATGTGTACTGTAATGTTTATTTACTTGAAGACGATTCAGACACAGGTATCAGAAAAAGGGAGCTTAATGCAGACTAGTCCCTGTCTTCACACTGTTCCTGATGGAACATTAACATTACTGCCACATCCAAAACTGCACTTCTATTGCAGCACCTTATAATAAATAACTAATTCACTTTATCATGCAATATCAGCTGATAACTAGCTTAGGATAGAACCTCATTTTTGTTACTTTTAAATCTGTCTTGTTGCCTATTATTGTCAATAATTGATATAGCTGACCCTAACAGTCTTGTGTTATAGTATAGTTGACTGCCCTGTAAGTTGCGTTAGGTGAAAACGTTTACTGAATGCTGCACTTGTTAAGATGTCCACAAGGTGGCACCATAGAGGAGCAAAAGCTCTTTTGTGATCCACGGCTGAGTTGAATTCTAATGCTTTGTATAAAATTAGATCGGGACTCTTCAGTCCGTACACAGTGGTTGTGAAATAGCTGAATCACAGCCTGTCAACACATTTTTGCCATAACTCCTCCAAACTACATGCTGTATGGCATTTTTTTCAAGCTGTGGTATTTTTTTTTAAAACTGATGCTCCCTTGTGTGACATACGCGTGGCTGCATATACTGCATGTAGTTTCTACTGCAGGAACTTCACGTATTTGTTTAAATTACAACTAAGTCATCCGATGGTTAAATGTGCCAAAAAATGTGCATGAGCAATGATTCTCATAAATTGATTACAAATTCCAGCATGTTTATATATTTTGCAAAATACACTTTTCTTTTCACCTGCATCTGTGTGTGTGTGCTTGTGTGTGAGTGTGTGTGTGTGTGTGTGTTGGGGGGGGAGGGGGTGGTAATTTGAATTTTCAATGCAAATTTTATAGACCATCTAGCTGTGCAGCCTTTTGTTTCATCGCCAACTCAATGGTTAGGCAAGAATTAGGAAGCTGTAGTCCTTATGGGACGTAGCCTATAGAGTGGTGCTGGTGCCCTCTGTGCTTCATTACACCAGCCATGTGGGAGGTGAAGAAAGTGCAAAGAGGAATGGAGACGTAATGGACTTGGATGTGGGACAGGTAGGAGGTGCATGTTTGTGCACAGGTTCAAAGGTTGTCAGAGTGAGTGGAGGGCACTACAAATTTTAATCGTGACTCTAAAAATTCCCACTTTTCTTGCCTCCTTCTTTTGCCTGTGTGCAAAACAGTGTCTTACAAACCCTGTGCGTGTGTCCCATCTGAGGTCGTTCTCACGCTCGCTTCGGACAGTCCGGCACATTGCTCCATACTACCAGCTTTTCCCCTTAATTTCACTCTGCTTCATATTGATGGCACAGCAAGAGTACAAGCGTCTCAATGACTACCTTTTTACCTACAAGGGATGTGTCTTTCTTATCAACAAAGCCAATGAGGTCTCTCCGGAGTACATAGACAGCTTGGAACACTTCGAGATCAGAGACAGCGATGTCTTTGTCATCACTTACCCCAAATCTGGTGAGTACTTCATTGGTTTTTCAGTACCATCAAAGGGCTGGTTGTTTACATTGTGTTGAAGTGAAGCTTTATATTATGCTATATACATACAGTATATGTATTATATATATGTATATATATATATGAAGCGAAGTGATTATTGCAATCCTTGATTTTGCTGTTGAACACATTGAAGGCACATCTTTTTATGATGCAACACATTCAAGCTCAAAGATTTACAGCAAATCCCATAAATTATAAGTGATCTGTGATGTGATACCTGTTTGATTATTGACAATTATTTTTATCTATGTGGACACAATTAAAATTATTTCTTTTCATTGAGGTGTGTTGATATGCATTGCTCACTCAGCTATGCATTGAGTGTGTCTGCATACAGAGGATACAGAGTTATAATTTTAATATACTTTGTTATGACCCTGAGTCATAAGAGTGTTTTGTTGTGTTTTTTTTTCCTGTGTGCTGTTGGCTCTCTGCCATTGTCCCCCAATGGTGGAATGAACTTCCACACTTCATGCATTTTGGCGAGTCTATGTTTACCAGATGGTGACCTCTGGACATAATAATGTTACATATTTACCAATACAGTGGGTCAAGTGTAACAGCAGTGATAAGGATCATGCCTCACTGACCAATTAGGCAATGAGGTGTACTGCTTATGATGATGTCATGGCCAACAGTCAGTGTCACTCAAGATTGTCACAGCCAATTATGAACAATTATGTAATTAAACAGCAAAAATATTCAACCATCATCCACAGTCCAGATTCAGACATCATACTTCATTCTTTCTGAACGCGCACACACACACACACACACACACACACACACACACTCAGGTCCTCCTCTTTGCTCTTTTGAAAAATTTACTGGTGGGTCGCAAATGTAAATAGCCTTTGACCTTGATGTGCTTGCTACCGCATTGAGGTCTGCATTCTCAGCAATGGATGCCCAGGTTTTAAAAGCCTGTGTACTCTCTCCTCTTTAAACTTCACAAAGGTGCTGTTCATAAGTGAAGTTCACACACTTTGGACTAGAAAAATCTGTACATATATGTGTATAACTGTTGCAAACAATCATGAGAGAGCTACAGAAGGCCAAAACACCAATCAAAGTCCAAAGTTCTTCATAATGAAACCTGACAGGCTCGCAGCCTCTTTCATCATCTGTACATTATGTTACATGGAATGGGAGGTGTTTGCAACAGTGCATCACGTCCATTGAACACAGGCAGGGAGACTCCTTTGCACTTTCCTAAGGATACCACTAGGGGGCAGAAATGTGCCGTGGTCACATAAACCTTAATCTGTAGAGGTTTCCTGATTATGCGTCACATGACAAATAGAGACGTGAGGTCAAGAAAGGGCTCTGAAAGTGTGCGTGGAAACTGTGCTTTGGAAGTGAATTTTAATACTGTATGAAACATATTATGCTGAAATAGCAGCACATCAAATTGTGCACATAAACCTCAGCCTTGACTCCAATGCATTGATGGCACAACAGAGTTCTCTTGATAGGAATGTACAACATATGCAACAGATTAAAGCGCCACTTGATTTGAGCCCTGCTGCCTCACTGACCAATTAGGCGATGAGGTGTAGTGCTTATGATGATGTCACGGCCAACAGTCAGTGTCACTCAAGATTGTCACAGCCAATTATGAACAATTATGTAATTAAACAGCAAAAATATTCAACCATCATCCACAGTCCAGATTCAGACATCATACTTCATTCTTTCTGAACACACACACACACACACACACACACACAATGAGTAATGCATTTATTTTACTCTAAGTATGTATATTTATAATTATATATGTTGTGAAAAACGTGATCAGATGCATGTGTTATGAAAGGGTCTATTGTAGCGTTGGTGACAGTGGCACTCGGGACAGGAATGTGTTACCTGATATCATCTTCTGAGGTGAGCCTGAGAGGAGAAAGGTGTCCAACCTGGGAGGGTTGGCTGTCTGCTTGTGTTGGGGTCTGTGAGTGTCATGGTCTTCCCAAAGCTTTAAACCATTCAAGGGACGCAGTTATTATGGTCATTTCAGTGAGGACGAAGAACCTCATAATTGATTATATGAGCAGGCATTCTGACATCACCTTCAGTTTTGCTTTTACATTTCCAAGGTACAATGTGATGCAAGGATATTTTGTATGCTTTATCGGGTCACATATACCAATTGTCAATTTGGTTTGGCACAGAATGACCCAGATGTTCTTCAGAAAGTCATACCATTCACAAGGATGTTGACCCCTATACAAAAGGGATTTCTGGAATGCATTTCAGACAATTTGGTGTGTGTGTGTGTGTGTGTGTGTGTGTGTGTGTGTGTGTGTGTGTGTGTGCCTGTGAGTTTAATCTCTTCCTCCTCATATAAGCTTCACATCAGTAGCTTCATGTCAATGCCCATCCCAACAGCACATTTAGTATCAAATGAGTAACTTTAGTTTTTGGGATTGGATAAGTGTTTTGGTAATTAGTGCTAGCTGAAACTTAATTCATGTGTACTGTAATGTTTATTTACTTGAAGACGATTCAGACACAGGTATCAGAAAAAGGGAGCTTAATGCAGACTAGTCCCTGTCTTCACACTGTTCCTGATGGAACATTAACATTACTGCCACATCCAAAACTGCACTTCTATTGCAGCACTTTATAATAAATAACTAATTCACTTTATCATGCAATATCAGCTGTTAACTAGCTTAGGACAGAACCTCATTTTTGTTACTTTTAAATCTGTCTTGTTGCCTATTATTGTCAATAATTGATATAGCTGACCCTAACAGTCTTGTGTTATAGTATAGTTGATTGCCCTGTAAATTGCGTTAGGTGAAAACATTTACTGAATGCTGCACTTGTTAAGATGTCCACAAGGTGACACCATAGAGGAGCAAAAGCTCTTTTGTGATCCACGGCTGAGTTGAATTCTAATGCTTTGTATAAAATTAGATCGGGACTCTTCAGTCCGTACTAAAACACAGTGGTTGTGAAATAGCTGAATCACAGCCTGTCAACACATTTTTGCCATAACTCCTCCAAACTACATGCTGTATGTCATTTTTTCAAGCCGTGGTATTTTTTTTTTATATTGATGCGCTTGTGTGACATTTGCATGGCTGCATATACTGCATGTAGTTTCTACTACAGGAACTTCACGTATCCGTTTCACGTAGCCATGTGGGAGGTGAAGAAAGTGCCAAGTAGTGAATTTTTACGAAACATATTACGGAGAGATATCAAAACATCAATATGCCATCCAAATTGTGCACATAAACCCTATCCCTGGCTCCAATTCTTTGATGACACGAAGGAGTTTGTCTCTTGATACACAGTTGTCTCTTGATAAGAATGTACGACATATTCAACAGGTTAAAGCACCACATGATTTGAGCCCTGCTTTCTCACTGACGAAATTAGGTGATGAAGTGTAATACTTATGAGGATGTCATGGCCAACAGGCCATGTCACTCAAGATTGTCATAGCCAATTATGAACAATGCAGTTATTTTACCCAAAGTATGTACATTTATAATTATATATATTGTGAAAAACGTGATCAGATGCATGTGTTATGAAAGGGTCTATTGTTGCTTCGCAAATGGTGGCACTCGGGACAGGAATGCGTTACCTGATATCATCCTCTGAGGTGAGCCTGAGAGGAGAAATGTGTCCAACCTGGGAGGGTTGGCTGTCTGCTTGTGTTGGGGTCTGTGAGTGTCATGGTCTTCCCAAAGCTTTAAACCATTCAAGGGACGCAGTTATTATGGTCATTTCAGTGAGGACGAAGAACCTCATAATTGATTATATGAGCAGGCATTCTGACATCACCTTCAGTTTTGCTTTTACATTTCCAAGGTACAATGTGATGCAAGGATATTTTGTATGCTTTATCGGGTCACATATACCAATTGTCAATTTGGTTTGGCACAGAATGACCCAGATGTTCTTCAGAAAGTCATACCATTCACAAGGATGTTGACCCCTATACAAAAAGGGATTTCTGGAATGCATTCCAGACAATTTGGTGTATGTGTGTGTGTATGTGTGTGTGTGTGCCTGTGAGTTTAATCTCTTCCTCCTCATATAAGCTTCACATCAGTAGCTTCATGTCAATGCCCATCCCAACAGCACATTTAGTATCAAATGAGTAACTTTAGTTTTTGGGATTGGATAAGTGTTTTGGTAATTAGTGCTAGCTGAAACTTAATTCATGTGTACTGTAATGTTTATTTACTTGAAGACGATTCAGACACAGGTATCAGAAAAAGGGAGCTTAATGCAGACTAGTCCCTGTCTTCACACTGTTCCTGATGGAACATTAACATTACTGCCACATCCAAAACTGCACTTCTATTGCAGCACCTTATAATAAATAACTAATTCACTTTATCATGCAATATCAGCTGATAACTAGCTTAGGATAGAACCTCATTTTTGTTACTTTTAAATCTGTCTTGTTGCCTATTATTGTCAATAATTGATATAGCTGACCCTAACAGTCTTGTGTTATAGTATAGTTGACTGCCCTGTAAGTTGCGTTAGGTGAAAACGTTTACTGAATGCTGCACTTGTTAAGATGTCCACAAGGTGGCACCATAGAGGAGCAAAAGCTCTTTTGTGATCCACGGCTGAGTTGAATTCTAATGCTTTGTATAAAATTAGATCGGGACTCTTCAGTCCGTACACAGTGGTTGTGAAATAGCTGAATCACAGCCTGTCAACACATTTTTGCCATAACTCCTCCAAACTACATGCTGTATGGCATTTTTTTCAAGCTGTGGTATTTTTTTTTTAAACTGATGCTCCCTTGTGTGACATACGCGTGGCTGCATATACTGCATGTAGTTTCTACTGCAGGAACTTCACGTATTTGTTTAAATTACAACTAAGTCATCCGATGGTTAAATGTGCCAAAAAATGTGCATGAGCAATGATTCTCATAAATTGATTACAAATTCCAGCATGTTTATATATTTTGCAAAATACACTTTTCTTTTCACCTGCATCTGTGTGTGTGTGCTTGTGTGTGAGTGTGTGTGTGTGTGTGTGTTGGGGGGGGGAGGGGGTGGTAATTTGAATTTTCAATGCAAATTTTATAGACCATCTAGCTGTGCAGCCTTTTGTTTCATCGCCAACTCAATGGTTAGGCAAGAATTAGGAAGCTGTAGTCCTTATGGGACGTAGCCTATAGAGTGGTGCTGGTGCCCTCTGTGCTTCATTACACCAGCCATGTGGGAGGTGAAGAAAGTGCAAAGAGGAATGGAGACGTAATGGACTTGGATGTGGGACAGGTAGGAGGTGCATGTTTGTGCACAGGTTCAAAGGTTGTCAGAGTGAGTGGAGGGCACTACAAATTTTAATCGTGACTCTAAAAATTCCCACTTTTCTTGCCTCCTTCTTTTGCCTGTGTGCAAAACAGTGTCTTACAAACCCTGTGCGTGTGTCCCATCTGAGGTCGTTCTCACGCTCGCTTCGGACAGTCCGGCACATTGCTCCATACAACCAGCTTTTCCCCTTAATTTCACTCTGCTTCATATTGATGGCACAGCAAGAGTACAAGCGTCTCAATGACTACCTTTTTACCTACAAGGGATGTGTCTTTCTTATCAACAAAACCAATGAGGTCTCTCCGGAGTACATAGACAGCTTGGAACACTTCGAGATCAGAGACAGCGATGTCTTTGTCATCACTTACCCCAAATCTGGTGAGTACTTCACTGGTTTTTCAGTACCATCAAAGGGCTGGTTGTTTACATTGTGTTGAAGTGAAGCTTTATATTATGCTATATACATACAGTATATGTATTATATATATGTATATATATATATGAAGCGAAGTGATTATTGCAATCCTTGATTTTGCTGTTGAACACATTGAAGGCACATCTTTTTATGATGCAACACATTCAAGCTCAAAGATTTACAGCAAATCCCATAAATTATAAGTGATCTGTGATGTGATACCTGTTTGATTATTGACAATTATTTTTATCTATGTGGACACAATTAAAATTATTTCTTTTCATTGAGGTGTGTTGATATGCATTGCTCACTCAGCTATGCATTGAGTGTGTCTGCATACAGAGGATACAGAGTTATAATTTTAATATACTTTGTTATGACCCTGAGTCATAAGAGTGTTTTGTTGTGTTTTTTTTTCCTGTGTGCTGTTGGCTCTCTGCCATTGTCCCCCAATGGTGGAATGAACTTCCACACTTCATGCATTTTGGCGAGTCTATGTTTACCAGATGGTGACCTCTGGACATAATAATGTTACATATTTACCAATACAGTGGGTCAAGTGTAACAGCAGTGATAAGGATCATGCCTCACTGACCAATTAGGCAATGAGGTGTACTGCTTATGATGATGTCATGGCCAACAGTCAGTGTCACTCAAGATTGTCACAGCCAATTATGAACAATTATGTAATTAAACAGCAAAAATATTCAACCATCATCCACAGTCCAGATTCAGACATCATACTTCATTCTTTCTGAACACACACACACACACACACACACACACACACATACACACACACACACACACACACACACACACACACAATGAGTAATGCATTTATTTTACTCTAAGTATGTATATTTATAATTATATATGTTGTGAAAAACGTGATCAGATGCATGTGTTATGAAAGGGTCTATTGTAGCGTTGGTGACAGTGGCACTCGGGACAGGAATGTGTTACCTGATATCATCTTCTGAGGTGAGCCTGAGAGGAGAAAGGTGTCCAACCTGGGAGGGTTGGCTGTCTGCTTGTGTTGGGGTCTGTGAGTGTCATGGTCTTCCCAAAGCTTTAAACCATTCAAGGGACGCAGTTATTATGGTCATTTCAGTGAGGACGAAGAACCTCATAACTGATTATATGAGCAGGCATTCTGACATCACCTTCAGTTTTTCTTTTACATTTCCAAGGTACAATGTGATGCAAGCATATTTTGTATGCTTTATCGGGTCACATATACCAATTGTCAATTTGGTTTGGCACAGAATGACCCAGATGTTCTTCAGAAAGTCATACCATTCACAAGGATGTTGACCTCTATACAAAAAGGGATTTCTGGAATGCATTCCAGACAATTTGGTGTATGTGTGTGTGTATGTGTGTGTGTGTGTGCCTGTGAGTTTAATCTCTTCCTCCTCATATAAGCTTCACATCAGTAGCTTCATGTCAATGCCCATCCCAACAGCACATTTAGTATCAAATGAGTAACTTTAGTTTTTGGGATTGGATAAGTGTTTTGGTAATTAGTGCTAGCTGAAACTTAATTCATGTGTACTGTAATGTTTATTTACTTGAAGACGATTCAGACACAGGTATCAGAAAAAGGGAGCTTAATGCAGACTAGTCCCTGTCTTCACACTGTTCCTGATGGAACATTAACATTACTGCCACATCCAAAACTGCACTTCTATTGCAGCACCTTATAATAAATAACTAATTCACTTTATCATGCAATATCAGCTGATAACTAGCTTAGGATAGAACCTCATTTTTGTTACTTTTAAATCTGTCTTGTTGCCTATTATTGTCAATAATTGATATAGCTGACCCTAACAGTCTTGTGTTATAGTATAGTTGACTGCCCTGTAAGTTGCGTTAGGTGAAAACGTTTACTGAATGCTGCACTTGTTAAGATGTCCACAAGGTGGCACCATAGAGGAGCAAAAGCTCTTTTGTGATCCACGGCTGAGTTGAATTCTAATGCTTTGTATAAAATTAGATCGGGACTCTTCAGTCCGTACACAGTGGTTGTGAAATAGCTGAATCACAGCCTGTCAACACATTTTTGCCATAACTCCTCCAAACTACATGCTGTATGGCATTTTTTTCAAGCTGTGGTATTTTTTTTTAAAACTGATGCTCCCTTGTGTGACATACGCGTGGCTGCATATACTGCATGTAGTTTCTACTGCAGGAACTTCACGTATTTGTTTAAATTACAACTAAGTCATCCGATGGTTAAATGTGCCAAAAAATGTGCATGAGCAATGATTCTCATAAATTGATTACAAATTCCAGCATGTTTATATATTTTGCAAAATACACTTTTCTTTTCACCTGCATCTGTGTGTGTGTGCTTGTGTGTGAGTGTGTGTGTGTGTGTGTGTTGGGGGGGGAGGGGGTGGTAATTTGAATTTTCAATGCAAATTTTATAGACCATCTAGCTGTGCAGCCTTTTGTTTCATCGCCAACTCAATGGTTAGGCAAGAATTAGGAAGCTGTAGTCCTTATGGGACGTAGCCTATAGAGTGGTGCTGGTGCCCTCTGTGCTTCATTACACCAGCCATGTGGGAGGTGAAGAAAGTGCAAAGAGGAATGGAGACGTAATGGACTTGGATGTGGGACAGGTAGGAGGTGCATGTTTGTGCACAGGTTCAAAGGTTGTCAGAGTGAGTGGAGGGCACTACAAATTTTAATCGTGACTCTAAAAATTCCCACTTTTCTTGCCTCCTTCTTTTGCCTGTGTGCAAAACAGTGTCTTACAAACCCTGTGCGTGTGTCCCATCTGAGGTCGTTCTCACGCTCGCTTCGGACAGTCCGGCACATTGCTCCATACTACCAGCTTTTCCCCTTAATTTCACTCTGCTTCATATTGATGGCACAGCAAGAGTACAAGCGTCTCAATGACTACCTTTTTACCTACAAGGGATGTGTCTTTCTTATCAACAAAGCCAATGAGGTCTCTCCGGAGTACATAGACAGCTTGGAACACTTCGAGATCAGAGACAGCGATGTCTTTGTCATCACTTACCCCAAATCTGGTGAGTACTTCACTGGTTTTTCAGTACCATCAAAGGGCTGGTTGTTTACATTGTGTTGAAGTGAAGCTTTATATTATGCTATATACATACAGTATATGTATTATATATATGTATATATATATATGAAGCGAAGTGATTATTGCAATCCTTGATTTTGCTGTTGAACACATTGAAGGCACATCTTTTTATGATGCAACACATTCAAGCTCAAAGATTTACAGCAAATCCCATAAATTATAAGTGATCTGTGATGTGATACCTGTTTGATTATTGACAATTATTTTTATCTATGTGGACACAATTAAAATTATTTCTTTTCATTGAGGTGTGTTGATATGCATTGCTCACTCAGCTATGCATTGAGTGTGTCTGCATACAGAGGATACAGAGTTATAATTTTAATATACTTTGTTATGACCCTGAGTCATAAGAGTGTTTTGTTGTGTTTTTTTTTTCCTGTGTGCTGTTGGCTCTCTGCCATTGTCCCCCAATGGTGGAATGAACTTCCACACTTCATGCATTTTGGCGAGTCTATGTTTACCAGATGGTGACCTCTGGACATAATAATGTTACATATTTACCAATACAGTGGGTCAAGTGTAACAGCAGTGATAAGGATCATGCCTCACTGACCAATTAGGCAATGAGGTGTACTGCTTATGATGATGTCATGGCCAACAGTCAGTGTCACTCAAGATTGTCACAGCCAATTATGAACAATTATGTAATTAAACAGCAAAAATATTCAACCATCATCCACAGTCCAGATTCAGACATCATACTTCATTCTTTCTGAACGCGCACACACAC
This sequence comes from Megalops cyprinoides, assembly GCF_013368585.1. Classification (NCBI taxonomy): domain Eukaryota; kingdom Metazoa; phylum Chordata; class Actinopteri; order Elopiformes; family Megalopidae; genus Megalops; species Megalops cyprinoides. Next base: position 12,618,227 of record NC_050583.1, on the reverse strand, counting down.
ACACACACACACACACTCAGGTCCTCCTCTTTGCTCTTTTGAAAAATTTACTGGTGGGTCGCAAATGTAAATAGCCTTTGACCTTGATGTGCTTGCTACCGCATTGAGGTCTGCATTCTCAGCAATGGATGCCCAGGTTTTAAAAGCCTGTGTACTCTCTCCTCTTTAAACTTCACAAAGGTGCTGTTCATAAGTGAAGTTCACACACTTTGGACTAGAAAAATCTGTACATATATGTGTATAACTGTTGCAAACAATCATGAGAGAGCTACAGAAGGCCAAAACACCAATCAAAGTCCAAAGTTCTTCATAATGAAACCTGACAGGCTCGCAGCCTCTTTCATCATCTGTACATTATGTTACATGGAATGGGAGGTGTTTGCAACAGTGCATCACGTCCATTGAACACAGGCAGGGAGACTCCTTTGCACTTTCCTAAGGATACCACTAGGGGGCAGAAATGTGCCGTGGTCACATAAACCTTAATCTGTAGAGGTTTCCTGATTATGCGTCACATGACAAATAGAGACGTGAGGTCAAGAAAGGGCTCTGAAAGTGTGCGTGGAAACTGTGCTTTGGAAGTGAATTTTAATACTGTATGAAACGTATTATGCTGAAATAGCAGCACATCAAATTGTGCACATAAACCTCAGCCTTGACTCCAATGCATTGATGGCACAACAGAGTTCTCTTGATAGGAATGTACAACATATGCAACAGATTAAAGCGCCACTTGATTTGAGCCCTGCTGCCTCACTGACCAATTAGGCGATGAGGTGTAGTGCTTATGATGATGTCACGGCCAACAGTCAGTGTCACTCAAGATTGTCACAGCCAATTATGAACAATTATGTAATTAAACAGAAAAAATATTCAACCATCATCCACAGTCCAGATTCAGACATCATACTTCATTCTTTCTGAACACACACACACACACACACACACACACAATGAGTAATGCATTTATTTTACTCTAAGTATGTATATTTATAATTATATATGTTGTGAAAAACGTGATCAGATGCATGTGTTATGAAAGGGTCTATTGTAGCGTTGGTGACAGTGGCACTCGGGACAGGAATGTGTTACCTGATATCATCTTCTGAGGTGAGCCTGAGAGGGGAAAGGTGTCCAACCTGGGAGGGTTGGCTGTCTGCTTGTGTTGGGGTCTGTGAGTGTCATGGTCTTCCCAAAGCTTTAAACCATTCAAGGGACGCAGTTATTATGGTCATTTCAGTGAGGACGAAGAACCTCATAATTGATTATATGAACAGGCATTCTGACATCACCTTCAGTTTTGCTTTTACATTTCCAAGGTACAATGTGATGCAAGGATATTTTGTATGCTTTATCGGGTCACATATACCAATTGTCAATTTGGTTTGGCACAGAATGACCCAGATGTTCTTCAGAAAGTCATACCATTCACAAGGATGTTGACCCCTATACAAAAGGGATTTCTGGAATGCATTTCAGACAATTTGGTGTGTGTGTGTGTGTGTGTGTGTGTGTGTGCCTGTGAGTTTAATCTCTTCCTCCTCATATAAGCTTCACATCAGTAGCTTCATGTCAATGCCCATCCCAACAGCACATTTAGTATCAAATGAGTAACTTTAGTTTTTGGGATTGGATAAGTGTTTTGGTAATTAGTGCTAGCTGAAACTTAATTCATGTGTACTGTAATGTTTATTTACTTGAAGACGATTCAGACACAGGTATCAGAAAAAGGGAGCTTAATGCAGACTAGTCCCTGTCTTCACACTGTTCCTGATGGAACATTAACATTACTGCCACATCCAAAACTGCACTTCTATTGCAGCACTTTATAATAAATAACTAATTCACTTTATCATGCAATATCAGCTGTTAACTAGCTTAGGACAGAACCTCATTTTTGTTACTTTTAAATCTGTCTTGTTGCCTATTATTGTCAATAATTGATATAGCTGACCCTAACAGTCTTGTGTTATAGTATAGTTGATTGCCCTGTAAATTGCGTTAGGTGAAAACATTTACTGAATGCTGCACTTGTTAAGATGTCCACAAGGTGACACCATAGAGGAGCAAAAGCTCTTTTGTGATCCACGGCTGAGTTGAATTCTAATGCTTTGTATAAAATTAGATCGGGACTCTTCAGTCCGTACTAAAACACAGTGGTTGTGAAATAGCTGAATCACAGCCTGTCAACACATTTTTGCCATAACTCCTCCAAACTACATGCTGTATGTCATTTTTTCAAGCCGTGGTATTTTTTTTTTATATTGATGCGCTTGTGTGACATTTGCATGGCTGCATATACTGCATGTAGTTTCTACTACAGGAACTTCACGTATCCGTTTAAATTATAACTAAGTCATCTGATGGTTAAATGTACCAAAAAATGTGCATAAGCAATGATTCTCATAAATTGATTACAAATTCCAGCATGTTTATATATTTTGCAAAATACACTTTTCTTTTCACCTGCATCTGTGTGTGTGTGCGTGTGTGTGTGTGTGTGTGTGTGTGTGTGTGTGTTGGGGGGGGGGGGGGGGGGGGGGGGTGGTAATTTGAATTTTCAATGCAAATTTTACAGACCATCTAGCTGTGCAGCCTTGTGTTTCATCGCCAACTCAATGGTTAGGCAAGAATTAGGAAGCTGTAGTCCTTATGTGACGTAGCCTATAGAGTGGTGCTGGTGCCCCCTGTGCTTCATTACACCAGCCATGTGGGAGGTGAAGAAAGTGCCAAGAGGAACGTAGATATAATGGACTTCGGTGTGGGACAGGTAGGAGGTGCATGTTTGTGCACAGGTTCAAAGGTATTGAATTTAGGGCACTACAAATTTTAATCGTGACTCTAAAAATTCCCACTTTTCTTGCCTCCTTCTTTTGCCTGTGTGCAAAACAGTGTCTTACAAACCCCGTGCGTGTGTCCCATCTGGGGTCGTTCTCACACTTTCTTCTGACAGTCCGGCGCATCGCTCTGTATTGCCAACCTTTCCCCTTCGTAATTTCACTCTGCTTCATACTGATGGCACAGCAAGAGTACAAGCGTCTCAGTGAGTACCTTTTTACCTACAAGGGATGTGTCTTTCCTATCGACAAAGACAATGAGGTCTCTCCGGAGTACATAGACAGCTTGGAACACTTCGAGATCAGAGACAGCAATGTCTATGTCATCACCTACCCCAAATCTGGTGAGTACTTCACTGATTTTTCAGTAACATGAAATGACTGGTTGTCGCCACCAGTGTTGCACTGGTGTGTGCATTGTTGTGAACTAAGTGGAAATGGTCTATGTTTGAAACTGTTTACTAGATGGTGACCTCTGGACATAGTACTGTTACATATTTACCAATACAGTGGGTCAAGTGTAACAGCAGTGATAAGGATCAATCGACATCCATCAGCCTCTGAACAGAAGACATGGCTATCTCCAGTTTTTCAATTTCAGTTACCTGTTCTTCCCTCAGCCATCCACATGCTTCATGAAGACCATGTATGTTAGCTCTCACAAGTAAAATAACTAGCCTTTGACCATGATGTGCTTGCCACAGTGTTGATTTGCAGATCCACCTCTTTAGAGCCTCCGACTCCCTCACATTTCACTTCAGCACCAAGGTCTGCAGTCTGAGCAATGAATGCTTTTTTTGCCAGGTTTTATCAGCCTATTTACTGTCTTTTACATTTACATTTATTCATTTAGCAGACGCTTTTAATCCAAAGCGACTTACATGTGTACAATGTTATCCATTTATACAGCTGGATATTTACTGAGGCAATTGTGGGTTAAGTACATTACCCAGGGGTACAGCAGCAGTGTCCCAGCAGGGATCGAACCGGCAACCTTTCGGTTATGATTCCTGCTCCTTAACCACTATGCTACACTGCCGCCCTCTGTTTACGCTTCACAAAGGTGCTGTTTATAAGTAAATTTCACACACTTACACACGTTGGACTAGAAAAAAACTATATACATGTTATCCATCCTTCTAAAACACAGTCCTAGTTTATCAGTGTGCCCATATTCTTGCAGACAACAACCCCCTCCATAGATTAATAGTATAATCATTTTTAGCTGTCTGAACCTATGGTCTATAACGGACCATTGACTCACATTTAACATGTCCAACACCTCACCCATCCTTTTTTTTCACAGTCAGTCTAATATATGAATCAATGATTAAAACATTTAAAAGCTCTCTATGTAATACATTTAATAAGTTTCAGAAAAATTTCAGAAATATTTTACTGTGGCATTTTTGTTGCCAGCCCCGGTCTAAAATATACCTTCTATTCTTATAAAGGTTTATCAATACAGCCAATTATTATGAAATAATTGTAGAAATTATCTGCCAAAGCTGATATCTGTTCTCTGACACCCTGGCATGTAACCTTTATGCTACTATGGATGTTCCCACTCCTATCTGCAGTTGCACAACTGTTGCAAACAATCATGAGAGAGCTACAGAAGGCCAAAACACCAATCAAAGTCCAAAGTTTTTCATAATGAAACCTGACAGGCTTGTAGCCTCTTTGATCGTCTATACATTATATAACGCTAAATAGGAAGTATTTGCAGCAATACATCATCGTGTCCATTGAATACAGGCAGGGAGACTCCTTCGTACTTTCCTAAGAATCCCTCTAGGTTTGCAGCACTTTGCCATGGTCACATAAACCTTAATCTATAGAGGTTTCCCGATTAGGTGTCACATGACAAATAGAGACGTAGGGTCAAGAAAGGGCTCTGAAAGTGTGCGTGGAAATTGTGCTTTGGTAGTGAATTTTTACGAAACATATTACGGAGAGATATCAAAACATCAATATGCCATCCAAATTGTGCACATAAACCCTATCCCTGGCTCCAATTCTTTGATGACACGAAGGAGTTTGTCTCTTGATACACAGTTGTCTCTTGATAAGAATGTACGACATATTCAACAGGTTAAAGCACCACATGATTGAGCCCTGCTTTCTCACTGACGAAATTAGGTGATGAAGTGTAATACTTATGAGGATGTCATGGCCAACAGGCCATGTCACTCAAGATTGTCATAGCCAATTATGAACAATGCAGTTATTTTACCCAAAGTATGTACATTTATAATTATATATATTGTGAAAAACGTGATCAGATGCATGTGTTATGAAAGGGTCTATTGTTGCTTCGCAAATGGTGGCACTCGGGACAGGAATGCGTTACCTGATATCATCCTCTGAGGTGAGCCTGAGAGGAGAAATGTGTCCAACCTGGGAGGGTTGGCTGTCTGCTTGTGTTGGGGTCTGTGAGTGTCATGGTCTTCCCAAAGCTTTAAACCATTCAAGGGACACAGTTATTATGGTCATTTCAGTGAGGACGAAGAACCTCATAATTGATTATATGAGCAGGCATTCTGACATCACCTTCAGTTTTGCTTTTACATTTCCAAGGTACAATGTGATGCAAGGATATTTTGTATGCTTTATCGGGTCACATATACCAATTGTCAATTTGGTTTGGCACAGAATGACCCAGATGTTCTTCAGAAAGTCATACCATTCACAAGGATGTTGACCCCTATACAAAAAGGGATTTCTGGAATGCATTCCAGACAATTTGGTGTATGTGTGTGTGTGTGCCTGTGAGTTTAATCTCTTCCTCCTCATATAAGCTTCACATCAGTAGCTTCATGTCAATGCCCATCCCAACAGCACATTTAGTATCAAATGAGTAACTTTAGTTTTTGGGATTGGATAAGTGTTTTGGTAATTAGTGCTAGCTGAAACTTAATTCATGTGTACTGTAATGTTTATTTACTTGAAGACGATTCAGACACAGGTATCAGAAAAAGGGAGCTTAATGCAGACTAGTCCCTGTCTTCACACTGTTCCTGATGGAACATTAACATTACTGCCACATCCAAAACTGCACTTCTATTGCAGCACTTTATAATAAATAACTAATTCACTTTATCATGCAATATCAGCTGATAACTAGCTTAGGACAGAACCTCATTTTTGTTACTTTTAAATCTGTCTTGTTGCCTATTATTGTCAATAATTGATATAGCTGACCCTAACAGTCTTGTGTTATAGTATAGTTGACTGCCCTGTAAGTTGCGTTAGGTGAAAACGTTTACTGAATGCTGCACTTGTTAAGATGTCCACAAGGTGGCACCATAGAGGAGCAAAAGCTCTTTTGTGATCCACGGCTGAGTTGAATTCTAATGCTTTGTATAAAATTAGATCGGGACTCTTCAGTCCGTACTAAAACACAGTGGTTGTGAAATAGCTGAATCACAGCCTGTCAACACATTTTTGCCATAACTCCTTCAAACTACATGCTGTATGGCATTTTTTTTCAAGCCGTGGTATTTTTTTAAAACTGATGCTCCCTTGTGTGACATACGCGTGGCTGCATATACTGCATGTAGTTTCTACTGCAGGAACTTCACGTATTTGTTTAAATTACAACTAAGTCATCCGATGGTTAAATGTGCCAAAAATGTGCATGAGCAATGATTCTCATAAATTGATTACAAATTCCAGCAAGTTTATATATTTTGCAAAATACACTTTTCCTTTCATGCATCTGTGAGTGTGTGTGTGTGTGTGTGTGTGTGTGTGTTGGGGGGGGGGGGGGGGTAATTTGAATTTTCAATGCAAATTTTACAGACTTTACCATGTACTTGTGCAGCCGCTGGTTCACCAGTTAGGCAAGAATTAGGAAGCTGTAGTCCTTATGGGACGTAGCCTATAGAGTGGTGCTGGTGCCCCCTGTGCTTCATTACACTAGCCATGTGGGAGGTGAAGAAAGTGCAAAGAGGAACGCAGATATAATGGACTTCTGTATGGGACGGGTGCGTATATTCAAAGGTTGTCAGAGAGTGGAGAGCACTACAAACTTTAAACTTGGCTCTAAAACTCCCCACTTTTCTTGCCTCCTTCTTTTGCCTGTGTGCAAAACAGTGTCTCACAAACCCTGTGCGTGTGTCCCATCTGGGGTCACTGTCACACATTCTTCTGACAGTCAGGCTTTTCCCCTTCGTAATTTCACTCTCTTACATACTGATGGCACAGCAAGAGTACAAGCGTCTCGATGACTACCTTTTCACATACAAGGGATGTGTCTTCCCTAATGAGGACATCCATGATATCACTCCGGAGTACATAGACAGCTTGGAACACTTCGAGATCAGAGACAGCGATGTCTTTGTCATCACTTACCCCAAATCTGGTGAGTACTTCACTGGTTTTTCAGTACCGTCAAAGGGCTGGTTTTTGCCACGAGTGTTGCACTGAAGTTTTATATCATTTTATATTAATATATATATGTATAGAACTAGTCAACTTGTATGCACCTGATGAAGAGATAATGGGAAACTTTCAAAGAAATTAATTTAAAGCCTTATGCTTAAATGGTAGAAATTTGTTTCAAATATTAATATAAATAGTGTAGTTGATGGCAATGCATGAATCTCTTTCCATTCTTTAATTTAAAAAAATATTTTTGGCTCTTTTTGAGAATCTAAAATATAAGATAGGTTTGATTTGTTTGTAACATTTTTTTGGTCACCACATAATTCTGTTTGTGTTATTTGTGCTATTAAAATGTGGAAAATAGTAAATACATACAAATATACACAGTACCAGTGTGGGTATGAGTTTGGACACGCTTTATTTATTTAATTATTTGTACATATACATACTCACATATATATATATATATATATATATATATATGCTTGCGTTGTTTTTCATGTGTGTATTTCAGAGTGAACTGTTTACTGCAATCCTTGATTTTGCTGTTAAAATCAGACAGACTTTTTATCATTTTATGAGGCATCACATTTTGAAAAGTTCAGAGATTCACAGCAGCTCCTAGAAACTGTACAGGATCAGTGATGTGACACCTATTTGATTATTGACAATTATTTTTTTCTATGTGGACGCAATATTATTGAATTATATTTATATTATTTATATTATTATATTATATTTATTTTGATTAAGGTGCATTGCTCACTCAGTTTTGCGATGATTATGTCTGTATGCAGAGTTATGATTTTGATATTTAGCATTCCATTGCCCTGCAAGTAGGTTTGGTGCTACTTTCCTTTAAAATGGACAAGTTGTAAAAATAAATATACACCTCTAAAGGTAAACACTGGTGCAGGGTTGTGTTAGAAATTCTTAGAAATCCTTTGTGATAGTCATTATAGGGGTGAATAAAGTTTATTCAAGGTGGGGAAGCCATACTTTGTTATGCATTAATAAACAATAATAAACTTCTACTAAAGTGGAAATGATCTATGTTTGAGGCTGTTTACCAGATGGTGACCTCTGGACATAGTACTGTTACATATTTACCAATACAGTGGGTCAAGTGTAACAGCAGTGATAATGATCATGCTACATCCATACAGCCTTTGCACTGTTTTCTCCCAAATCCTCCACCCCCAGGACTGATCCCACCCATTATGTGCCACATGTGAAATGTCCACAGCAAAAAAGACTTGAAAGACAAGGCTACCTCCAGTTTTTCAATTCCAATTACCTGTCCTACCCTCAGCCAGCAAGAAGCTTTCTGAAGATCTACTATGTCAGTTCTCTCAAGTGAAATGCTTCGTGAGTGGTGCTTGTCAGTACCGGGAACTGGGCTGTATAGCGTTTGATCACATTTTCATTCCAGCTCATAAATTCACCAGTGTGGACTGGACCCCTTCTTTGTCTCACCCTTGGCCTCTCTCTTTCACTCTCCCTCCCACACGCAGGGACAGTGTGGACCCAGCGAATCGTCACCTTATTGTACGAGGACGACTTCCCAGACTCTGTGAATCAGAGCACGTACAAGCGCATGCCCTGGCTGGAGTATTTGGAGAAGGGCAAGGAGTACAACTCGCGGCCATCTCCACGCCTCTTCTGCTCCCACCTCCCGCAGCACCTGGTCCCCAGGGGGCTGCTCAAGAAGAAGGCCAAAGTAAGCCATAAGGAAGCAAGTCGACTGAACTGTATCAAATGCCACACCCCCATACTTACAACCTCTCACCACACCCTACTCTCCTGTCAGAACATTTTGCTCTGCTACCTGTGGATGTTTAGTTAGCCCCTTAGCGGAAGGGTCTCTCATCATGTTCATAATCCTCCTGTACACTCGCCCCCAGGTGGCAGAATGAGCATCCTGCAAATGTCAGGATCACTGTCCTTTTTCCATCGCAGGCTAAAAATCCACCCAGTCAGCATACACCCGGGCTCTCCGTACTCAGGACACCTCTCCCTCCAAACGCTAACATGAGCTACTAGCTGTAAGACTGACTGTGCTTTAACCATAAAAGATAAAAGTATGGTGACACCTCAAGCTTGCAATTTCATTAGCTTAGTTGTAACCGCATTGTGAAGAAACAAATCTGTTTTGTAACACTTCAATGCTGAAAAAAGTTTAAAAAATGCTGGCTCTACCCCTCAGAAGGTAAACAGAAATATTGTCAAGCACCTGCTGGGGGTGAACACACACAATTTTTTTTTTTTTTGTTTGTTTTTTATGGATGAGACACGCACGTAGCTTCATTTGTTCACCCAACCTTTCACCAGCTCTAACCCCCAGAACACTCGTTATCAGATGACATCACATGTTGACAATCACAGTGTTTAAGGTCATGCGGTTTAAATTTAAAGTCCCTCCATTGTAGTTTATGGTTGTATGCCCTTTGACAACGCTTAGTATTCAGTGTTTCATAAACATAAGAGCCAACAAAAATGGAGGGTAGGAGTTTGCATGGAGTTTAAAGACCACACAAGAGGGAACCTGTCTGTTTTTTCTATGGCTGGGTTTGTTAACCATTTAGATGTACATGCAGTCCATTCACTCAGTTGCAATTACACTTTCTGAAATTTTGAAGTGCATCTGCATACATCTGGAAAAATGTAAAGTCATGTACAGATTTATATTACCTCGTCTCAGACTTTGAGGGTTGTGGATTCATGGGTTTGAAAGGGTGTGGACTGCAGGTGCATTCCTGAGGAATATTATGTCACTTAACCTCAATTGCTACTGTAAAATCAAGCTGGTCTGTGAATGGGTTATGAAATGTATTAGATACGGGGCTGTAAGTGCTTATAGCCCTGATTATGCATATCTGCTAAGCAGTAATGGGTTGAATGAGCCAATGATTCCTTTAATAGAATGGGAATTACAGTCTCACAGAGATAAGTGGAAAGTGCTCTTAAATGATAGCACATATCTGATCCGATTGAATTGCAAAGTTTACGATAATCCCAGGTTCAAATCAGTTCAGATCAGGTGTACTCTTTCAAAGAGGTGGCCGGAGGTAAAGAACAGCAAACTCTCACCCAGTGAAAACATTCGTATTTACATTTATTCGTTTAGCAGTGGCTGTTATCCAGAGTGGGTTATAAAAGTGCATACAAAAAGGTTAGGAACACACACACAATTACTAACATGGGTAATGTACGTTATCATTCCACCTTATCTGAAAACCCTTTGCCTATGCTCCATATTCTTCTATGTTAGATGAACTGTTTTGACCTCACAAAGAAACCAACTTATTATCAATGCTGAGATGTCCCATCAGCTGCATAGTTGGTTAGTATTTTTATCATTATTGATGTGCCAAGACATCAAATACTGTTTGCACCCTCTTAGAACATCATGCTAAAAATAACAGACAAAATTAATATTCAGTTGACACAGAACAGGACATCACAATATCCCTCATACCCAAGACTAGGGGCCACATGTATCAATGGTGCGTATGCACTAAAATCGTGTGGAGCACTTTTCTACACATAAAACAATATTTATGAAAAGATACTTCCCGGGAAAACATGTGTACCTCTATGCATGGTCCCGAGGTGGTGTATGCATAAAATTTGTAAATTTCGATACCAAGAGGAACTAATGGTGATGCAAGTAAACAGGTCTTGTGTCAATCATTGATAAGTGTTATCGTGCCAGGATGAAGAGACTGAGGGGGCACAAGGCCAGTCCAAGCCTTTATGGGGCCCTAAGCAGAATTTGACTTGGGGGGCCCCCCACCGCCTCAGCGCCACCAATACTATTGACTATTGTCAAATCTTGATCATTTGCACACCTACTGTAAATCTAACACACCCATTAGCAATTTTATTAGTTGTAGCTGTGTTGCTTACATCATACTAATGTCAGCCTGGCATGTTTTTACCCTTCTATGGTTTTTAATCTTAAAAGGTAGCAAACTCACAAGAGTGGTCTGGTGTTAATTTGCACTTTAATATCCAAAGTGATACAGTACTAAGTGGCATACTGAACGCGGTGTACTGAAAAGTAACAAAATAAACCAGCAGACAATACATTTACTGTAAACAAGTTAACCACCGCTCTTGGGGGCCCTAAGCAGGCGCTTAGTTTGCTTATGCGTCGGGCAGAGATGAGGGGGCAGTTAAAAATGGCGAGGGGGCAAATCTTTTTATATAGTAAAACAGTAGATTATCATCCTGCTATACCTATTTTAGCTTTTTTTTTTCATCCTACGGGTGGCAATATAGTGGCATTTTAACTAGATGCGAACAATTCCCTACCTTACCTTTTTCCATGTGTTTGTGCGTCATGGCCATAATATGAATTAACCATGCAGTAGCCTTTGAAAGGCTAAATAACAACAACACAAGACTACTGTTTCAAAATCAAATAATACATTTATTTCACAGCAGTGGTGAAGCCAGTATTAAACCTGAGTGTCCTCGCACAATTTAGGGAATCGGAGCAATCGGAACGTAGGTCTACAAGACGCAAAATACAATTTATGAACGATTCTAACCACTGAGAGATGACTGCTCTTACGTCCAGCTATTGATCCCCAACATCAATCTCTGCATTTCACTCAGATTTACCTGGGATCTTTAATATGCTAATTCGCCTTAATTAAAGGCGTGTCTCGGTCCATATAAACAATTGTGGGAGTGGACGTTAAGCGCGTTCATGTGCACATAATCTCACACAAATTTGATGTACGATCAATTTATGACAACAATTAGGCGTATGTGGTGTTTGATAACTCAGACGAAAAACCTCCGTATACAAATCGTGGGATTGCGCGTACACATGGTCCTACGGCAAGTTGTAGGCCTACACAAAGATTGATACATGTGGCCCTAGGTCTTTTATTTATTATTAAGACATCTTACTTTATCTGCTTCATTTGTGGGGTTTTTTTTTGTAATTCTGTAATGTCTGATTTTATCAGATCATCTACGTCACCAGAAACCCAAAGGATGTCATCGTTTCCTACTTTCATTTTTCAAAATTCATGGTCAAACTGGAGACGCACAACCATCTGGATGAAACGCTGGACAGATTTTGCAGTGGATGGGGTAAGTGCATGTCAGGGTTTAGACTAACATCATTTCTTTGACATTAGTTTTCTCTTTCAGCTTACAGTTATATTACATTACATTATTGTCATTTAGCAGATGCTCTTATCCAGAGCGACTTACATACATTAGGTTACAATTGTACCCATTTATACAGCTGGATATTTGCTGAGGTAGTTGTGGGTTAAGTACCTTTCACAAGGTACAAAAGCAGTGCTTTAATGGGGAATGACATCAGAAAACGTTTTGGTTACCAGTCATGCTCCTTACCACTATGCTGCATTGCAGTCCCTGTTTTTTGGGTGTTCCATGCCAAAGGATTACACTAAGCCAACCTTGTAGGCTACTAATTTCTGATCGTGTGGGGTTCATTCCTCTAACCATGAATGTTGCCTTGCTTTCATTTATCTTCTCAGTTATTGGAGGCTCCTGGTTTGACCACGTCAAGGGATGGTACAATAACAGAGACAAGTTCAACATATTGATCCTGAGCTATGAGGAGATGAAAAAAGTGAGAGAGAGAGAGAACTGTTTTGGACAATTTTTACACAACATCCAAAAAGTTTTTGCATAATGTCCTCTGAACAAAATGCTGGTTTGTCAGAACATCAGTACTGTGACTGTTTTCAATTTATACCATTTGACTATTCATACATTCTGTATTTAACATCACATACTGACAGTTTTTATTCTTTATTCTCTTCCAAAATATAATATACATGTTCTGTGCTTTTTGTGGTTTTTTTCTGTCAGGATCTGAGATCTGTTGTTGTGAGGATCAGTGAGTTTGTGGGGAAGCATCTGTCTGATGCCGCCATTGACAAAATAGTGGAAAAAGTCACCTTTAAAAACATGAAGGTTGATCCCACCGCAAATTATGATTTTCTGCTACAGGATGTCTCAGACAAGGACCAAGGAACATTTCTGCGCAAAGGTAAAGACAACATACATTCTACAAATAGAAACATCCGTTGACAACCATGAAATCACTGAATGTTCTCTGATTCTGATGACGTCATATATTCTCAAATTATAGGTATCGTTACCAAGAAACTATTGCCTCCTGTGATAAATATTTAGTTAATGTAAATTCACTGACACAATACCCCATACTCTTGAAGTGTTTGAGAGATACTGTTTATGAGTACTGTGTTAGACATGATGATCCTCAGTCTATTGTGTGTCGTACCATCACCAGCAGCTAACCAAGTTCTTTTGTGAACCCATTTAACTTATAATAGCAGCTAACTGTTAGCTCTCTAATCACAGCAGATAGCGCTGCTTTGAAAAATGCACTTGTGAAGAAAAATCAGCTCGTAATGTTTGAAAACAGATAGCTGTGATAAGCCTCATGTGCAGCCCCTTTTCAAATACTTAGTCGACACAGTCACTTGTCACTGCTACATAATTACTCTCCCCTGTGGGTGCTGGTGTGATGCAGGTACAGTCGGGGATTGGAAGAACTCCTTCACGGTGGCTCAGAGTGAGCACTTCGACAGGGTGTTCCAGGAAAAGATGAAGGATTTCCCCATGACCTTTGTCTGGGACATCTCTGAGTTCCAAGGCTGACTGGAGAAGTCTACACACACCCATGAGACCAGACGGGGAGCCCTGCACACCTCGAGCTGATCCCTCCTAAATTCAAATGAATGAGACCCTTTTTTCCATCTTTTTTCCCAATGATGTAGATACCCATTTAAATATTCCAGGGCCACTCTAAAGGAAGTCTCCCACACTCATTCCAGCATACACATCATGGTGCTACCAAGTGTGCGGCCGCCGCTGTGCTTAAGAAGCATTTCTGTTTGCAAAAGATAAGACGTTCAAAGTCACACCATCCAACTTGTAAAGCCCAGTAAAGTGAGTCCGTGAAGTTACAAAATACAAATGTAATTGATATCTTTTACTGATTTTACACTTTCATTATATTATTATTATTACATTTGCTTAGCAGACATCTTCATACAGCATTACTATCATTGCATATGTTCTCAGATATTATTCTCATATACAACTAGATGTTACACTACTGGATGGTAATTAGTAGAATATGGTTCTTTGCTGGGGGTTACAATGCTACTGTACAACCTGGGAACTGAGCCTGCAGTCTGGATTAGCCAAGTTTCATGACCACTATACCACACTGTCACCCTCATATACATATATATCAATCACTACATATTATAAAACAAATGAGGAGAAACAAAACTAGTCTCCTAAGTTAACGCAGGTGATCGACATAAAAGCTCATAGACCTTTCTGAGCGGGTCAGAAAGTTAAGGTGCTTCTAAGCACAGACTGAGCCCTATGGCCCAGGGTCAAGCCTGGCTGCACCATCTGCCGGCATTGACCTGGAGCCCACAGTGTAAAAACAAACAGGCTTTCTTCTATCGGGGTAAGGGTGGGTACCTGAGGAAGGGTCCCCTAGTCACAGCACTCCCAGCATCCTCCGACTCATTCGGTCACCTGTGAGTTACTCAAACAGCGTCAGAGAGATTTTCTCATCCTCTCATCACGGGTCTGCTTCCTAATTCACAGTGAGACTTGTAATGTGGACAATAATTACAGCAGGCATGTGTGTGAATCAGAGGATTGCATTCACTGCACCCTGTGCTCCTGCAGGTTTCTACGCATTTGTAACATCCATATCTTGTTTAATTTAGTCATGGGAAATAAAATGCCTCTGTTTTCATAGGGAAAAAGAGGATGGATGAGTGAATTGTGGTGCTTTAAAGAAAAAAAAAACATGTAAACGGTTTTTTATAAACAATGATTAAATCACAAATCATGTTTTGCAAAATAATTTCTTCACTGGCACAACTAGCTATTCTCTTCCTTGTTCATTTGCTTGAAAGCTGATGGATGATGCTGCCCTCTTCAGTACAGAAGTGCATTTTTATGAAAGTGGAATTTTGTACTGTAAAAACATGGTGTTGTAGGGGAAACATGACAACCAATAAAGAAAGATGCATGGTCAGAGTCAAGCCTGGATAATGCAAGCCCTGGCTGACCGCCAACAGAATAGCATGGCACTTTATAAACTGTCTTGCACGTATGTTAACCCTAATGCTGAGATTTTCCAGATGTCCAGTTTTCTCAGCTTTCAAGGTTACAAAGACGCCTTTTAAAATCTTTCCTTGTGTTCTATTCAATCAGTTCAGATTACAGTGCAATACAACAGACTGTAACATCCCACCGTTCAGAGAGCCACTGAGAGTAACTACTATAATGGGTGGTGTTTGTGTACATCCCAAATCATGCCATCTCTCCAAGCGTCTCTCTTCTTCACATGCTCAGCTGCCTACCTGCACACAGTCCCCCACAGCATAAAAGCAAATAAATAGCATTGTTCACAGAGGAGTGTATTCTTAGAGGGTCATTTCATTTTTCATGGGGAATTTAGTCTTTGCAAATGGCAACACAGGTGTACTTAAAATTGTGTAACAAGGAAAAGTCACAGATTGAAGCTGTATGGAGGCTTTACATTATTGTTATTTAGCAGATGGTCTTATCCAGAGCAACTTACAATTTCATCAATTTACTAATATATTTACTGAGGCAATTTTGGGCGAAGTACCTTACCCAAGGGTACAACAACAGTGCTCTAGAGGGGAATTGAATCAGCAACCTTTCAGATACAAGTCCAGCACCTTACCACTGTGCCATCCCTTTTCAGACTTTATTAGTGAATGGGCCTTCATGCAGTATCAGGATTATATGTGAATGTGAAAATGAACTGTCAGATGTGAAATTATTTAATCTGTAATCAAGGAGCTTCAAGCACTGAATTCCATGCTTTCCAGACTTTATACTCACTATGCCAACTATCTGACAGTATGGTCATCTGATGACAGTAATGATGGACAGATACTGCTCAAAGTGTGGAAAGAATGATCTCACAAGTTTGTGTTGATTTCCCCATGTTATAGGGACAAGTGAAATAATTTTTATACTTTTCCCCGTCCCACAATATGTAGGGAGTGATTAGCATTATGCCTCTTGTTCAGCTACGCTTAAAAGGTGTTTTTTGTTCTAATATACAGCAAGGCGTCTATGTGACACCTCAAAGTGGTGGGTGGGGGGGTTTCATTCCAAGATTCCATTCTGACATCAAGGTGACATGGTCAAGCTGCTTCTGAATCCCATGGAGCTGGGTTTCCCAGTGATGGCTTCTGTATGCTGGTTTTTTGGTATATGTCTTTTTTTAAGTGGGTTTGACTAAGCTGCTAAATGACAAATGAACAGTCTAACTTCAGGAGGATTACCACGGCCATCCCTTACTGGTACCAATTCCCTGTTTTTCTAGCCTACAGTAACCCCAAGGCAGCGTTTATGAAATAAAGCAGACCTTTAGCAAAGGCAGTGCTTTCCAAACCCATGTATACTGTTTTAACCACCGCAATCAGTTGCAATTTCTGTGCAAAAGAAAGTCGTTTTTGGGTGTGTCTTTGCACTGTTTCTTCTTTATTTTAAAATCTTGTTGTAAATGGGTAAATGATATATGTCTTCTCTGTGATTATATTGTCATTTTTCAGATTTAAGCAGGAAAATAAAGGTAAACAATGAAAAAGGCAAGAAACTACATTTTTGTGGCACTGTCATTGTACTTTTTTAATGTAGTCATCTATTTTGGGTTGGTATTTTACCATTGCTGCTAACCAGTGCTGTTCCAAGTCTGTTACAGGATGTTCCAAACTAATACATAAACAATTTGTTCTCTCATCCTATAACCCCATACACCCACTGGTTTTTAAAACACCCTGGGACAAGACACAAATAGTGCAGCCCTAAAATTTGTATGGAACTGTGTATGCTTTTTTTTTCTAAAAGTTAGCTACAACTGTTGCACAATATTATAGCATATATCATGTGGCAGTGATACAGCAATAACATCGTTGACATTATGATATGTAATTCGTTTTTCTGCAGAAAACAAAAATAAAACACTCAAACATTTGGACATGTTTTACCTCATTATAAGAACCACCTTTTCTACATTCAAAACATAGATTCTAATAATAATATTAGCTGATGGAGCAGTGATTGTTATTTATTTAGTGAAGATGAAATGCAGTCCGTCGTGTAGTTCTGCTACTGTAAATGGGTGTGTACAAGGTGGAGCGCGACCCAACCCTGCTCCAAACCCTGCCCACCACAGAATTCAACAGGCCATAAACCTAACGGACCGCTTCTTCTCACGAGGAGAGAGCTCTTTAAACGCACTTTGGAGGGGAAATACAGTACCTGACAAACGGGAGATAGCGATGGCAGAGGCTAACATTTCTGTCACGGAAAGTCAGTTCCAATGCCCAGTTTGCCTGGATGTCTTGAAAGATCCAGCGACCATTCCCTGTGGTCACACGTACTGCATGGTGTGCATTAATCGCTACTGGGATCAGGAGAACGCGGGAGACAATAGTTGCCCGCAATGTCGGGATACATTTAGCCCCCGCCCGGTTTTACGGAGGAACACAATTCTTGTAGAAGTGGTGGAGAAACTGAAGCTGACGGAACTCGTAAATGCATCTGCTCCCGACCGTTATTTGGGAGGTCTGGGAGAAGTCGCGTGTGACTTTTGCCCAGTTGACCACAAACTCAAAGCTGTTAAGTCATGCCTGGCATGCCTGGCCTCTTATTGTCAGCTACACGTTGTTCCGCATCGGGAGGTCGGCACTCTGCGGCGGCATAAACTGGTGGACGCGATCGAGAGTCTAGCCGAAAGACTCTGTTCACAGCACCGAATGGGCCTGGAGGGCGGCGGCGGCGACAGCCAGGGCGACTGGACCGGGGACTGTCCGCTCTGCGAGTCAGACCAAGAGGATCTGAGTAATGCTGATGCACAGAGAGCAAGGAGACAGGTGAGGCAGCATCTCATCAGTGTTTGGGAAAATAATAACAACAACAATAATAATAACAATAATAATAATACTTATTATTATTATTATTATTATTATTATTATTATTATTATTACAGTTAACACCAACAGCATATTAGCTAATTCATACATTCACCTGCATGCTGCATCTCAATAGGATTTACAGCAGAGGAACACACAAAGCCAACAGCCCAATAACTAGAAATAAATTCACCTGTATCTCAACAAGACAGGATTTACAGCGCAGGTACACTCAATTAAAGCCAACGGAACATTAACAAAATACACCGCTCTAAACCACAAATCAGAGATAAGTTTATGCCATCTCTAATGTTAGCAAAAATGCCTAAAAACGCAATTGACAGCAATCTATGGTGTCACATATAGCAAACACAGGAAGACTTTATAAGCCTAAATTAATCATAAAATAGTCTTACCTTATGCAATGCATTTTTTTCCTGGCTCTGCTTCATGCGAAATCATCCACGATATCATCCATAGCACAGGTGGTACAAAAGCTTCAGACTGCATTACAGTCAATGCAAACAGCTCTTTGGTCTTAAATGCTCAGAACACAAAGTTCACGGTCTTCTCAAAAGTTCGCTTACAGTTGCTTGATGATTTTAGCATTTTCACGTCCGATGGCAAATTCATTGAAAGGGTACCCTCGTGCAAGTAAGTTATTTGGGTATATGGATAGACGACAAGCTTTTATTTAATGTAGCCTACATACTGCTAATCTAGTTAGGAAGCTCAAAGTGAAGATTGGCTTTTATTTTAGAAATAAATATTGTTTTACTTTTAATGCTAAGAAAAAACTTATGGAAGCTACTTTTCTGCCTGTGATCGATTACGGTACAGTGGTTCCCCCCTTATCCGCGGTTTCAGTCTTGAGCCGTAGAACTGATGAATAGGCTGTATATAGCCTGAATGTATTTCAATGAGTGTCAGCCAGAGAGCGAAAAAATGAAGGATGGGTTTATTCTAATTATTGTATTAGTTCCTTGCACCTGATTTAACGGAAAAACATCTTTTTTAATCACACTATACCGCCCACTGAAAGCACGTTTTAATTTAGGCGCACCTCACCTACCTCAGTAAATCAGGGGGGAGTCTTTATTTGTATCGCAAATCTGAGGATTAAAACTTACTTACAGAGCGAATTCTCCCGTTCTCTGCTATAGGCCTACCTATCTTAAACAAATAATTCCTAATCGTTGTGTTGTTATTAACCCTTTTCACCATGTCTCGCCCTGCACATTTAACTATATTTCATGTTTATGAAAAATATAATCAATTAATTATAAATATTATAATGACTAGAGGAAACTCTTGCTGATTTATGTTTTCATTAGCGCTATTAAGTTTCTCATAGTTTTCAATAAGCATTTTCCTCAAAGCTAAAGTTAGCTAGCATTTTTCCAATCTAGTGTTCTAATCGCACCAGTTTTAGAATACGCGGTAAACGCTAAATCACTCCGGTGTGACCGTACGCGCGAAAGGGTAAAAAAAAAACTGTCCTTTGAACAGTGGATTTTCTTGCACTTTAAATATAATTCAACTGAAAAACAAATAACCCTATCCCCCAATCCCCCACGGATAAGGGGGAGATCTACGCTATATGCTTGCAGTCTCCTCCATTCTATGGAGCCTTGATTCAGCGTACCATGCATCGATACGTTTTATTACAAATGCAAAGTCTCTTACTCACCACTGCATTCATTATGAGTAGACATCACTGACCACTCGCAGATAACAGCACTGGTATATTTTTATCTATAAAGCGATACTGGGTAAACTTCCAGTTTACCTCTTGTACCCTTCTCTGTCTCAGCTCAGGTAGTTACCAGCTACGCTCCTCCAGGTGCGTGGTTGCTTTTTAATGTACCCCGGGTTTTGACGGATATGGAGAAAACTGCATTTACTTAGGCCTACTATGCAACTTGGACATGGAATAATCTACAGAATGATTTAAAATCAGACACATTTGTATCCTTTGATAAATTTGAGGACATCATAAAGAATGTGGTGAATGAGACATGTGGTTGTTTTTCTTGAGAGGCCACTTTTAAAGTTTAAATAAAAGTTTAAATAGCTGTTTTTGTTGTGGATTTTTGTATAGTATGTTGTATATGTTGTATTTTTAATATGTTGTGAATTTGCACGGCTGCTATCTTGGCCAGGTCTCTCTTGTACAAGAGATTTTTAATCTCAATGGGACTTCCTGATCAAATAAAGGTAAAATAAAATAAAATAAAATAAAAGTAAATAAAGTGATACACCACAAAAAAAATAAATAATAATAAAAAATTAATCAATGTAGGTTATCTGGCATGCATAATATTTCAAAGAGCATTCTTTAACAGGCAGCTCCTCAAATAGCCCTCCCTGCCCTTTAAAAAAATCTGCTGTTGTATGGCCATGCAGTTGTAGATTGGTCTGCAGGCCTGTGTTATATCTTCGAGGGGCCCCATTCAGACAGATCAGGGGTGGATAACATATAACATATAACAACAGATAACATGAAGACATAATGGGGTCTTCATGAACCATGACTTTACAGAAGTGCCATCTTGTCCCTGTCTATGACTGCCTCTGAAAGGCCCCTTAGCCAGAGCTTTTAATGCTGTTGTTTTGCACTTGCTTTTTGGATTTCTCCTGGAGTTGAAGGGCCCACTTTGCATGTCCATTGTACTCAGCCCCTCTAAAGTCCTATACAAAAACTGAAGGGATAAACACTCACTTAAAAGGTACCATGATGTTTTTTTTTTCTTGTGACATCTTCAAAGTTGTTCAGTAGGACTTTGGGGGCTTTGTTATGGCCATGAATGACTAAGCCCTTTGACTATGCGTCAAGAAATGCAAAGTTACACAGCGACTTTACACAGAGGCTCTGGCTTCAGGGCCCCCTGATCCCTTGGGCCCGTGGACCTGGGCCCGGTAGGCCCGTTCGGTAATCCACCCCTGACTTTCACCCCACCAGAGAAGAGCGGAGCTTGATGTGGTACAATTAAGCTTGTTACTTGGTGGAGATAACTGTTGCATGAAGATGGTAGGCATTGCTAGTAAATATTGGTTTTTGATTTTAACCGCAGTTATTGGTATGTTAAGTCGGCCATTTGCTCTGTTTCTGCTATTCATGTGAAGGAAAACAGTATATGTGAAATTCATAAGCACTGCCATTTCCCAGGGGATATTTTAGTTCATAAGCACTGTCTTTAGGGTTATTGTAGGTTGAAACAGAGAATTAGTATCAGCAGCATGCGACCTTGGTGAATTGGGGTGAGGCCAAGGCAGATGTCAGAGTTTTTAAAAAAAATATATAACAGGTGTGGCCTTGAAGATAATGGTGGAAGTTCCAGGCAAGATTTTGCTTTAAAAAATTAGAGAAGTGCAGACATGTGAAGATAATGGTGTATCAGAAAGACATGCTAGATAACAGGGGAATGTGGTATGACTTTGCTGGAGGAGGTTGAGTCTAGGCAGGGGCTGACTGGCAACAAAAAGCAGCCCAGGAATTTGCTGTCAAGCGGCCCCAATTTGATACACCAAATTCGAACTGACACAACATGTTTGTCGATCAACGAATCATTCATTTAAAAAAAAAAATCTGTTAATTTGTATTGTTTTTGTTAGTTTCATCATTTTACATATTAGCCTAATTTTCCAAGGTTTTTCTCCCCATGTTTGTGTACAGAAAGCAAAAATTCAAAGCTGAATTAATGTAATGATCACCTGACACCTAATTTGACTTAATACCCTGCTTTTATTATCAGAATTGTTTAAAATATTGCAAAACAGTCAACAGTGTTTAAACACAGAACTAAATTAGAACCAGCAGACTCTAT
Source organism: Megalops cyprinoides (assembly GCF_013368585.1). Classification (NCBI taxonomy): domain Eukaryota; kingdom Metazoa; phylum Chordata; class Actinopteri; order Elopiformes; family Megalopidae; genus Megalops; species Megalops cyprinoides. The sequence goes on along the minus strand of NC_050583.1, from coordinate 12,596,168 downwards.
CCACAGGAGCACACTATGTTCACACTACATAATTCACACAAAGCACACTATATTTACAGCAAACTAAATTCACATAAAGAACACCATATTTACAAAATATCACACATAGCATATTATATCCACACTATATCACACAAAGCACACTATATTCACAATGTTTTTTGTTTTTGATTTCCTTTCTAAATAGTAGAGTGTAAAATGTTTGTGTAAAATATGTAAACTTTGTTTAGATTGTAGAGTAAGTATTTAACAAATCATTTTTATTGCTGGTCTGGCTATTATATGCCTTATAGGCTATAATGCGAAAAAGAATTGATGAGTAGTCTAGAAGAAAATGATCAAATTTACATGTTTATTTTACCCATTTTCAGTCGAAGTTGATGACCATTTTTTTAGACACTTTAGAAAAGTTTAGCGTAAATTTTTTTCTAAATGTTTGTGCGCTGAGTCTGACTAGTTAAACCTTGGAAATGGTCAAACCTGCAGCGGGACTCTAGCATTGAAACCCCAAGGTTAACAAAAACATTTTGTTCTTTAGTTAGTTCATTTAGCTAGTTCATTTAGCTAGTTCACAGCACATAGCATGTAAGCATGACAAAGCACCTGCTCCCTGCTCACTCCTCTTTGATGTTTCTGTCTCTTCGCCACTGTCCTCATCATCACCTGCAGACTGCTTAAATAAATCTTAGCACACTGCAGCATCAGCCAGCAAAGCCCTTTTCTTTTCAGCACCGCCGGCCGCGGGTTTTCTCTTTCTATCCATGTTTCGGCAATGAGCGCTAGATACTAACTGTCCGAGTGCTAGATACCTTCAGTTGTGATGGCAACTGCTACCTGCTATTACAGACTGCACCAGCCGTGTCGCTGCAGCTAAGATGACCTGTTGAAGGGACTTCATCATTTATACACTGGGGTCTAAAATACTTGGGACACTCACTTTTTTCTGAAAATCCACAATATTTTTGCTGCATATTCCATCAGACATTGGGAAAGTCATATTTATGTCAATGTCAATTTCAGCTTCATCTTCTGTGACCATGTTCCAACCTTGTTAGGTTTATATAGGCTTCAGTATGAGTGTTCAATTAGGGGGCAGGGCAATGGTCAATCAGGCCTAATTGAAGTGATGGTCATTTTTGTTCACTTGTCTGCACTCAATAAGTATGTAGGTACCTTTTAAAATTAAGTTAATGTCATGGAATTGTCGGTTTGTTTGGCAGAATTAATGTCATACATATTATTAAAATGTTGGAAATAAGGGTAGTCATCAGGCAATTGTGTGCCAACCACATAAAGAGATGTTTTGAAAATGTTAATAGCTGCCAAAACATGGAACTGTTTTCGCCACACCATAAATTAGTTTCAAGTGATAAAACTAATAGCTGCATGGACACATCCACACTTAACCACAAAATGCCCAGGTGTCCCAATAATTTTGGACCAAATGACACTAAGGAAAACTGCTAAAAAAAATAACACAAACTCTTTATCAATGACATTATCCCAAAAATGTGTCACATGACATCCCCTCTAACCAATAAAATCAAAGGTTATTTAATATGTTTATAAAATTTGTTGCTACAAGGACGTGAAGGAGACAAGAGCATATGTGGAGTCACATGCAGGAGTAGTACGATGGTAAGTCAATTTCAAACAGTAAAATATATAAAAATCAGTTACCAAAAATATTACTAAATAGCCCACACTGTTTTCTAACACTTTTAGTCATTTCATATGAAGATTTCTAAAAATTAGTCTTTAAAAACCTCACGTCACGTTTCTTGAGTGACAGATGGATGCATATCAGCAGGGGACATTTCTAACATATCCAGGGAGGAGATTCAGCCTATGTTTCGTTGCATGAATTACCATTGTGTATACACAAAATTAATAATTCATAGACTTCTATCTTCTATCTGTGGTTGGAGAAACCCCTTCCAGTCTGGGCCGAATAGACAGGGGGCTCCCTCCACACCCGCACAATAATTCACCAAGTTGCGTAACCGATATATACCGTTTCATAATATTTTCAGAAAGTAAATTCCAGTGCCCAAAAAAGAACAAATATACTTCTCAAGAGTCTGATGTAATTGGTTTACTGTATATGTGCGCAAATCACATACAGCAAACTGGGCTGGTCTGCGCGGAGCAGCACACACATTCACTCTCACAGTCACTCTTCCTGAGTGCCCTCCCACTGCACGCACTTCTCTTTTACTCCTTTCCTCAGCTCCTCTCGTTGTAGAGCTTAAACTCAAGAACCCCTCCTTCGGTTTCATAACACACTTTCTGTACATCATTATTTTTCAGTTTGGCATCTTTCCCACTTCATCTTTTATACTTATTGCCAAGCGCGCACCTGTTTGATATACGCAACAAAACAACTGTCTTGCCTTGGCCGTACATCATCTCCAGGGCCGCCTATATCTAATATATAAAAAATAATTAGTTACTTGCTATAAAAATACTTGATTACTTGCTCTGGCCTGTCTAATAACTACCTGGCAATGTTTGCCAAGGTTGCACATGCGCTTATCGGATATCTGCTTGGCAATGCTTGCCAGGGTAGCCCATGTCTAAATATAACTGATTACTAGCTTTGGCTTAATTAACTTTTACTGGCATTATTTCCACAAGTCATACCCCTTCATTAAAAAATGACACTCGACAGCATCAGAAAAATATTCGCGACCCCCTCCTCACAGAGTCCAATTATTTTTATCTTAAACTCTATAGTCCATTTTCTGGGCAATGCTTGGACAGTGTCCAACTCTCACTAACAGTCCCACCAAGAGGCCTCACTGTGTAACTTACGGCGTGCAGATATCTCACAGCTGCATACCCTCCCCACAGTCTCCTGTACTCTCTTGACCCTTCTTTCTCTTCTCTGCTCACAGGCATACAAAGTATAATAGGATACATTATTGTTTGTTTAAGGCTTACAGTGTTAGGTTGTTTAATTAATAGAGTAAATGGTATAGTGGTAGAGTAAATATCAATAACTTCAGTTAATATATCTGTACCTGTGGTTAAAATAAAAAAAACTAACATGCACCCAAAACCTCTCCTTCACCACATATTGGACTTGGGAGTCCTTTAGAGGCAAAAATACACAGAAACTACACAAAGTGGGAGGGATTACTGGAGTTGCCATGGATATGCCTCTGGCAGTAGGCACTCAAGAGGTGATAAGGCCATTCAGCAGGGTTGTAAATTGTGTACACAGATGGGGGGAGGGCAGTAATTGAAGCTCCTCACACAGACCTGTGAACTGTTTACACAGAAGGGGGGGGGGGGGGGGAGAGGACTTCAAGGCCCTGGGACTGACTCTGATCCACAGGGGGGAGGGGTAGCTGGTGGCAGTGGAGTCTCAGTGCTGGATGGATCTGCTTCAATGAAAGGATCTACTGGCAAACTTATAATTTACATAGGGGGTATACACTTAGTCAAAAAATTTCCACCACAATCTGCATCAGACTCTGAAGATTATTCTTGTACTTATTTTCTGTAATTATTACATAAAATTGCGTAATTCGGTGACGTTGCAGTACAAGTGTGGAGGGAGCCACCAGTCCAACTGGCCCAGACTGGGAGCGGTTTTCTCCCGCAGGATGTGAACAAGAGTGGCCCGTCCACATGAAAAGGGGGTGTGTCGTGAGACATATACTGTACCGTTGCAGAGCGCGAGTGGGAGAGGTGTTACTGATGGGCAGAACATTGTGTCCTTGAACGCTGTGTATGAAATGTTTAGTCCTTGAGTCAGTTATTAATATTAATTTATATAATAATAATAATAATATATTAATTTATCATTATTCTAATTAATAATTTATACTAACAAAATATAATTTATAAATGTCATTACATTGCATTCATTCCCATTACATTATAATGAAACAAATGCAGTGTCCCTCATTTTTTATTACTATTTTAGTCCATGTGGAATTATGATGGCTATGATTTTTGATGTCATGTTCATTTTGATTAGAGAGAGCATATGCAGCATCCCCATATGTGACTGCGACAAATGATCGTATACAGGGAACCAGCGTTACAGCTTTATGCTCCAGCTTTTCCTCCTCATGTGTTTCTCTCAGCCTGCATTGGTAATATGCTGATAAAATGTGACATTCTGACGGGCTCCTAAATCTGTCTCCTCTGCTTGGTTACAAAGGCGCAGCTTCTGGAGTGTCAGAGGGCGGTGCAAGGCCAGATTCGGGCCGGGGAGCGGGAGCTGGGGAACTTCCAGCAGGCCCTCGATTTGCTCAAGGTAGGTACCCATGCCATTTGGCAGCAGAATGCTAATCTTTGGTCCTTTGACCATCCCACCATGAAACATTTCATTTTCTTTTTTTTTTTAGTTTCTTGTTTAACCTGCTCCAAATCAGGCCAACTTTTATGTTTGTATTCTCAGAAAGTTAATTGAAGAAAATGTTACGTTAAAAGGGATTATTTTTCATCGGGGTACTGTGGCGGAAAACTGCTCCCAGTCCGGGCCTGTTAGACTGGTGGCTCCCTCCACACTTGTACTGCAACGTATTCAAATCACACACTTTTATATATACAAATTAAAGAAAAATAAGCACAATGATGATCTTCAGAGTCTGATGCAATTGGTTTATTGTATATGTTGCAAATCACATACAGTAAACCTGGCTGGTCCGCAGAGCAGTCTTTGTCATCCTATCCCCATCCCCTATCCCCCATTCTCTGCCAAACCCGCCAAATGCGTCTTTCTTTTATGGTCATTCCCTAGCTCCTTCTGTAGTCAGACTCCTCCTGCAAAGTCACACCCCATTCCCCCATTATCTGGCATGTCTTTCCGATACACCATTACCTTCACATTTCTGCACTTCTCTTTATTTATTGGTTTAGTAAAAAACATATCTCGCCTGGAATTTCCACCAATATTTCCAAGGCCAGGCCGGGGTAATTTTTTAAAAACCTTGGCATTTTCCCCAAAAACTACAGACAACTGGCTTGGCATTCCCCCAGTACACCAAGGTCGCATATTCCTGATACTGATTGTCCTACAGCAGCCTCAAGCGGAGTTTCTGAACTCAAATAACCCCTAGGTGATGCTTATACAGACATGTATTAATGCTTGTTTAAATTACACCTAATGCTTAAAATTACACCACAGTACCCTGAGTTGAGGTACCCTGAGTTTGTAAATGTTGTTTCTTTACATACATTAGATTTGAATGTAAGTTGCTTGTTGATCTATTTACATTTTCATTTGGCAATTGCTCTTATGCAAAACCAGTTCAAGAAAAATTACTAAAGTAAGTAAAACTGAAAGTTCATCAGACAGAATGGCATGAAAGATGGTAATAAGGCTTTTTGATGCTTGTGCTATATGGGGCCCTCTCTAGGAGAAGTCAACATGCAGTGTGATGGAAGGTTTTACAGAGATGTGACGGGGCTTGTAATTGTGAACTTAATATCTTTAAATGACAGTGGCGGGGATGTTCCATTCCTATCACTCTTTTATGACAAAGGTCATTAGGGCATTGTGATGCCAGAAACCAAGGGTTTCTCAATGGGGAGTGCATGTTGTGTGGTCGCAGCATTGTTTCGGGTCCGGCGTCGTGTGACATTCTGATTCTCACAGATTTGCTCCCTCATCCCCCTAGTGTTCGTCATCCGCTGTGGTGGAGGACAGCGAGACTCTGTTCATCGACCTGGCCCAGCGACTGGAGAAGACGCGGGTGGAGGTGCGGGCCCGGCTGGAGGCCCAGGAAAGGGCAGTGCTGGGCCGGGTGGAGCGGGAGATGGAGGAGCTGGAGAAGGAGGTGGCCGCGCTGAGGAAGAGGGACACGGAGATGGGCCAGCTGCTGCTGACAGTAGACAACGCCCACTTCCTGCAGGTCAGCCAGTGTGTGTGTGTGTGTGTGTGTGTGTGTGTTTATGTACATGTTTGTGTACGTGTGTAAAGATGCAAGCATCATTCTTCACCATCACCTTTCTTCTCTGCCCACTAAAAGAGGTGACTAGACTTCCTTTTTCACCCGCTTTCACACATTAATAAAGCAGAAGGTGGTGTGGTGGAAAAGTATGACAGATCGTATATTCCATATGTAGTTCATAAGCATTGCCAGTAGATGTCAGTTAAGTATTCATAGGACTTTAGTTTTGATTTTTTAACAGGTGGAAGTGTTTATGACAAGAGATGTCAGAGAAATTTGTTGATCATTGACCGCTGTTTTGGAACATCTAAGCGCCTGTCAGGACTCAGTTACGGACTCAGACGCGGACCACGAGTGCTCCAATTACAGGCGTTTAATAGCAGAATCCTCAAACAAGCAGGCAGTCCAAAAACAGGCAGGGTCAAAATACCAGGTAAGCAGTCCAAGGGCAAAACAGGGATCAAAAACGGAAACAGGCAGGGTCAAACCTTGAAGGCAGGCAGATCAGGCAATCAGGACAGAAGGGCAGGCAAAAACAAAGTCGAGGAACAGGCGAGGCAAAAACCAGCAAAATCCAAACAGGGTAAACAGGCGGGAAACGAGACAGGCAGAAACACTGAAACGATCTGGCAAACAACACAGAGACAAGGAGGGTAGATATAGGGCAGGGCTGATTAGGAGATGGGAAGCAGGTGTGCAGGCAGGCGGGTGGAGACAATCAGGTGGGCGGAGACAGGGCGGAGAGCGGGGCAGGGCTAGAACACAAGGAAAACAAAGGCACATGGACAGGGAAAAACAAAAACACAACAGCTAGGGGGCGGGAGCCCTGACAGCGCCGGGGTGATGCTGCGGACAACCCAGAAAAGAGGCTATGTATTTATGTTGTTGTGGGCTTTTTTGTAATATTTCAAAATAATAGTTTTAAAATAGCATTAATAAAAAATAGTAAAAGTTAAAAATTTTGATTTTTTTTTCTTCCCTCATTTGCCCCTATGGATGGACGGCGCCCCTAGCATTCACCTATACCGCCTATGCCACGGGCCGGCTCTGGGCTCAAGGAAGCTGAATGCCTGGACGGAACTGCTGTTTCTCGGTTCAACAGTGGCCACAAGAACAAGGTAAGCAGAGCCTTTTTCCAAAGTCTGCAAGTGTTAGTTGTATTCTAGAGCAGTGTGTATCAGCCCGGGCCAAGGCAGTGCAAAGCCTCTCCCCTAAAGAATCTAAATCTGTTAAGGGGAAGAGTCTGATGTAATGTTGTGTGCATGAGCGAAGAGAATTGAATGAAAATGTGAGAGGAAATGAGTGGATGCTTAAAGTGATGATAGTGTGTTAGCTTGTTGTCTGTATTGCATTTGCTGGAGGTTTGATTCATTTGGTGTTGATGCATCACAGGCATATAGGGTATTGGAACCCATGACGTTGAGAAGTGGTAAGGGAATACCCAAGAAGCAAGAGGAGGAAGATGAAGAAATACATGGAGAAAAGGAAGTACTCCAGATGCCCCTAGTTCAAAAAGGGGGTCAGACACAGTATGTACCATGGTCATTTATGGACATGGCAGAGTTAGCAGGACGATTGCCAGATCTCACAAAAGGAGCTGAAAAGTGGATTACAGCCCTAGAGGAAGGTACAGGGGGAACTAGGTTGGCTCTAGGTGACATTAAGGCCCTGCTGATCCATGTGGTTGGAAAGCATGTGACCAGAGAGGTCTTCATGGCAACAGGATTGGACCAGGTAGCAACGGGGCACACAGTAGATCATGTACGATTTAGAAGATACAGGACCCAAGTATGGGCGGAACTCCGGCGGCAGTATCCTGAAAAAATGGATCCCTCAAAGCTGGAAGGAGAAGAGTTAAAGGAAGGGGAGAGTGTGCAGAAGTTTCTACACACATTCCAACGAAGATGGAGAGAAGAGACAGGAATTCCCTGGAATGAAAATGCCATCACAAAGAATTTGTTCAAATTGATGATCAAGAACAGCCTGCCGCAACCCGTACAGAAGCGCCTGGAGGGGGTAGTAGGACTAATGAAAATGGAGTGGCCAATGTTCTCAGAGTATGTAACACATCATGTGGAAGAGTATCAAAAGGAGAAGAAAGACGCAGATGAACAGAACAAGCAACTGACTGGCAAACTCGAACAACTGCAGCTGGGGGCCAAGAAAGACAAAGAGAAAGACAAAGGCAGGAGTCAAGCCCCAATGGTGCTAGCTGAATCACCCGCGCCAAATTCAACTGTCGTGACTCCAGTGGCTGTAGCAACACCTCAGTCACAAACGCCAATCCCAGCCGAGTCACCTCTTGTGACTCCAACAGCTGCAACAGCCTCGCAAATTCCATCCTTATGTCTGTATGTTAATCAGTCAGGAGGTGGTTATCAACCCCTAATCGGAATACAATGGGGAAGAGGAAGATTGGGACAAAGAGGAGGAATGCCTCAGAGAGGTCCGCCGGGACAGCCACCAAATTATCCCAGCCAAGGACCACAACCATCAGATGGCCAACCCAGAGAAAAAGCGTGTTGGGCGTGTCACCAAGTTGGGCATCAAAAGAGGGACTGTCCAACCAACCCATGGGCAGGACCACCTCCCCCCAAACCATGGACAGGACCAGCAGCAGACTGGCAACGTTAGGGGTGCCCAGAGAAGCCAGAGGGAGAAGTGATGTCACAAATTGTTTCAGCACAACTGCAAGGTGAGCTCACCATACCTGTAATCATCAATCACCTAGACCATCAGTTTATGGTGGACACAAGTGCAACTTACTAATGCATTGGAAAAACAGGCTCCGGCCTCCCCCTCTCCAATTTATCTGTTAAGACTATTGGCCTCTCTGGGAAACCACAAATAATTCCGCTTACGCAGCCTGTCCCAATGGGAAGTGCTGATAGAACTATAGTTGCACCTTTACTCCACTCAGCTCAGACCCCAGTCAACCTACTAGGTAGGGACATATTGTGTCCACTGAAAGCCAATATCATGTGTACACAAGATGGCATCTACTGTATGTAGATATCCCAGATGATTCACAAGACAAAATGATGCCCATGCTGTCTCAATGAAGTAATTTATTGCAACCCATAGTAAATTGACTACATTTGACTCCCCAAGAATTGATGTTGCGACAACCATGGAAAAGGTGGGAACCATGGATGCGCGCTCAGCTAGGTAAAGCTACAGTGCCTCAACTGCCATTACACTGCACCCTCATGTTTGATGAGTATCAAACACACAAAGACTATGAAGCACACTGGGATGAATTGATCAACAGGCGCCAATAACACCTCATAAGACAAGATATCTTTATTGGACCACAAGGAGCGGCAGCTGCAATAATGTTGCCACCGGCTCTGCAACAGCAACAATGGTTTCAGGTCCAGACGTCCACCCCACATGTGACGTTGCTAACAGCAGAGGGCCATGAATCACATGAACTGGGACCAATGCTTAGAACGGCTCTGCGGGTGCTAGAGTGGACGCCAACAACAAACGAGTACATTCACATCTCTCCAGATAAACAGTTTGTCAGGATCTGAGTAAAGCCATACAATGAGGGACTGGCAGAAAGGGTTCTGTTAGATGAAAGGATACCAACACAAATGCCCATTGCATCAGAACATGACATTTTACTGCAGCAGGTGCCAGAGAGTGTGTGGTCAACACACAAAGTGGACATAGGATGTGTTAAGTCTGCAAAGCCAGTGCGTATCACATTAAAACAAGGGATCAATTTGCTGTACCACAAGCAGTATCCCCTCAGACAGCAGGCAATAGACAGTATTAACCCCACAACTGATGACCTGTTACAGGCTGGTGTGCTGGTAAAAACTGAAAGTCCGTGCAGCACTCCAATTTTTCCAATCAAAAAGCCACACTGAAATGATTATCGTTTGGTGCATGATTTGAGGGCAATCAACTCCATTGTTGAGGCAGAGGTACTCCTAGTCCTAGACCCAAGCAAGCTGCTTTCCAATATTCCACCAAACACATGATGGTACACAGTGATTGCTCTATGTTCTGCTTTTTTCAGTGTACCATCGCACCCTGAATCACAGTACCTCTTTGCATTCACATACCAAGGTCAGCAATATACTGCCACAAGGATATTATGAGAGTCCATCAGTGTTTAACAGGGTGTTAGCACAGGATTTGCAGCATTTAAACATATCCAGCACCCTGATCCAATATGTGGATGATTTGTTGATTTGCAGCCCCACAAAAGAGCAGTGCGAAGCAGATTCGATTGCAGTACTAACAGCCCTTGCAACAGGAGGCCATGAAGTTAGCAGAGACAAGTTGCAGTTCTGTCAACAAACAGTTGACTACATGGGCAGACAACTGAGCGGAGATATATTGCACTGTCACAAGTTGAAGCTATCACCACAGCACCCAAACCACAAACAGTAGGACAGATGCTTTCCTTCCTGGGAATAGCAGGGTATAGTAGACCGTGGATTTGCAACTATGTGGTCATTACGACACCTTTACGGGCACTAATTAGAGCAGCAGGGCAGGGCGATAGTACGGCCCAATTACAGTGGACTGAAGAGGCTCTAAAAAGTCAGATGCAAGCAGCCCCAGCACTCGGAAATCCAGACTATAGCAAACCATTCCATCTGTATGTTGTGGAGCGTTCAGGCTTTGCGAGTGCATTTTTGATGCAGGACACACCCGCAGGTAAACAGCCATTGGGTTACTATAGCACAGAATTGGACGCCGTGGAGCAAGGCCTGCCACCATGCTACCAGGGACTGGCAGCAGCTGTATTTGCCTATCAAAAGGCCTCTACCTTGACAATGGGACATCCAGTAACACTGGATTACACGCGTTGTTAACCAGTCCATGCTTTTTCTTAACCCAAGCCAGGAGAACTGGTTACGAAGTAATTCTGTCCGCACCAGATATCAACATCCAGCGATGTACTACTGTCAACCCGGCAACCAGAATGGTTTTGCCCATAGATGGTGCCCCTCACAAATGTATCCAAAGAACAGATGCCTTCCTAAAAGCTTGCGAAGATTTGCACAACCAACCCATTGTAGGTGACCTCACGCTGTTTGTAGACAGTTCATGCTATAGAGATGAAAAAGGGAATCATGCAGGATATGGCATTGCATGGTTGAACACTGATGGCATCTCCTTCTCTAAAGTGCAGGCAACGAAGATTGCGCAGCCGTGTTCTGCTCAATTAGCAGAAATCAAAGCCCTAACAGCAGCGTGTCAGTTGGCAGCTGGTAAGCATGCCAACATTTATACTGATTCTGCTTATGCGTATGGTGTTTGTCATATTTATGGTACTATCTGGAAGCAACGAGGTTTCAACTCAGAAGACCTCACCACTGTGGACAGTTGCGACATGGCGAGCGAAGATGGACCTAAGTGGTTGATGCTCTCCTCAAGTAAGCACCATACCTTGGATTGATTGCCACGCTGGAGGGAGAGACCCAAATCACTGTGCATCGTAAGTGCTAGTAACCTCTCCACAGTGATGACCCTCTACGGTGTGCAAAACACCTGGGTTGAAGAAACACACTTACACTGATTACACACTCACATGAAGACAGAAGCTGATACACATTCACAGGAGCCAAATGGTCCCTAATCCAGTTAAATAGTTAAATACTCATACATATTTATCTCTCCTACCTCTGCCAAAGAAGAATCATGACCAGCAATGGCTGAGTGAACTGCTAGCAACCTCTCCTCTTTCCACTGGTCCAACGACTCCGACATTAGACCTTGGAAGAAGAGAAGACATTAATCCGCTTAAGTTGCCTTAAGTGATTTAATGATAAAGTGTGACTTCATAATAAAGTTTTGATTATGTACTTAATGAATGCTGCTAATCATACCGTGGTTGGTCCCATTGCTTCTGTAACCATGCTTTGCAGGCGAATTTTAACTGACGCAATCACAGTATGTAAGTAACGTCAAACATTAGAAGTCAACCCTTATCGGGCCTCGTTGAGTGGTACTGATGGCCATGATTTGCCCTGTCAACGTTGTTCCAGGGACCTCTGGCGGACGGCAACCGAGGTCCAGGTGGCGGGCAAAAAGTGCATGCTGGCCACCATACCTACAGCCACTATCCATGTGGAGGGGGCCACATGGCATTATACAACATATGTCTTAAAGACACTGGGGGCATGCCTTGGCGGAGTTCTGTGATAAAGCTTGCCCCTGACCACGGTAATGTGGAGAAGTCCTGGATGACGACTCCTGGGCAAATTGGTTTACTAATGGCATATGTAAGTGGTAGAAAGTCCGTTTAGGGAGTCTGCCAGTTTGTTCAATCCATCGGTGAGTCGGTGGGGGCTGACTAAATATGTTATATGTGGTTATACCTGACTGACTATGTTTCATGTTTTCTTGATCATTATTTATGTTGATTAACTTCTCATGATTCGGTTTGTACTAACTCTTTTTGATATTGATGAGTGGCTTTTACCCACTCCCCGCAAAACAGGGAGGGGATGTTTTCCACACTGTGCTCTGCTCTGCTGTTGGACCTCCCTCTGAGCGATAGTCATCGTCTTGATGATCGCTAATGCCCTATGCCAGCGTCTTGCTGACTGGCTGGAGGGAATCTGACAGCAGGCAACAGGGACAGTATGACAGTGTGACATATAAGTCACAAAGGGGGGAAACGTGGTGGAAAAGTATGACAGATTGTATATTCCATATGTAGGAAAAGTATGACAAATAATATATTCCATATGTAGTTCATAAGTATTGCCAGTAGATGTCAGTTATGTCAAAGCAGGTAATCAGTTATTTTTTATATTAGAGGTGTGTGAACTGTGGAAATACTGGTGTAAAACAAAGGCAGGATATGGAGTGGGAACAATGCCAGAATGAGAAATAATGATGTACAGGGGAATGTGGTGTAAAACAGAGGGAAGAGTTCAAGTTTAAGCTCCACAACAGGAGAAGCTAGGGGAAAGCATAAAAAGAGAGTGTATTCAGAAGGTGCTTCAGAGTTGCTCTGTGCGGACCAGCCCAGTTTACTGTATGTGATTTGAAAACATATACAATAAACCTAATTACATCAGACTCTGTGGATTATACTTGTTCTTTTGGGGAGCTACTGAAAAGTGTGGAAAGAGCTCTCAGTCCATCTGGCCCAGGCAGGGATTAGTTTCTCCCACAGTGGCTGTCTATCTATTAGTAATGACCGATTGTAACTCTACCAATGTTAGGATGGAGGTCAATGCGTGCGCACTGTGCTTTGTGTGAACTGAACCATTCGAACCACCAGTTCACCTGTATTTGCCCTCTGTCTGGGCAGTTCACTTCTTTGCTGTGTGCGCTGCCAGCCAGCAGGGGGCGCCCCAGAGCAGCAGAAATCTCCACCGAATGCTTCATTGCCGTGGCACTGCAACCAGTGGCAACCTCAGCTGACCTCTGCTTGTGGTCGTCCAGCACGGGAATTGTATCCGAAAGTGTGGTGTTCTACTGCTTCCTTTAAAAGGGAGAGCTTTTTATGTGTTTTTTTTGTTTTGTTTTTTTTTTTTTGAGTTGATTTGGTGGTTTGTTTGGAATTATAATGAGATCTCTGAGGTCTTCATCAGTGTTCTAATCAATATTGTGACGCCATATTTGTTTTGGTAAAGCCAAAGACAATCTTCCACCTGGACTGCATGTTTGTCCTATTCTCTTATATTCTGTTGTAATCATCTGAAGAATCTCTCATTTTAGCTTTTCATAGATTATTCTTTTCTACTTTGGCAGAAAATAAAGTGCAGCCATTGTTTTGCAGGTCAGTCACAGTGGAAGGTTAAAGTGATCTTCCAATCCCTCTTTATACTTGTGTGTGATAAAATCCTGTTCGTTTTCCGACCTGCAAAGTTTGATACAGTTTATATTGTAGCAAAAAAAATGCCAACACCCCTATAAGTAGTCTACACGGTGTCCTCAAATACTGCTACTGAACAAGTGTAACATTTTCCTCTTTTCATTTATTATTTATCTTTCCTGTCTTTCAGTGTTATGCATTTGCAGATTCTCTTATCAGTTACTGGAATGTATTATCAACATGTAGCCTTCTGGTTACAAAGCCAGTAGCATCAACATTGCAGTGTTACAGGGGGAAGCCACAGTGTGACCTGCTGGTGACCTCACTCCTCATTCTCCCAAAGTGAGCCCTGTTGCTATGGACGGAACGAGGAGACTATTAAGGAATTAGTAGTATGAACAGAGGTTGTACAAAGGTTGGATTGAGGGTGAATTCAGTACGTTAGTCTTGTGTTGCAGTGTAAAGCCATGCTTTTATCCACACCTGTGAAAGTCTGTGTTCTGAGGGCAGGCTTTTGTAAGCAAATCCCCGCTTGCCTAAAGTGACTATGTCACCCAACCGCTCAACATGGTGAATAGGATCTTGCTGATGCCTGCAGTTTGTCCCAGAAAACTTGGGCACGTCTGAAAGCTTCTCCCTCACACAGAGGTGTCACCTGGTTTTAAGATAGGGGGGGGTCCACAAAGGGGTGGGAGTGGAGCCGAAGGGGGGGGGGGGGGGGTGCAGACCGAGTGATCACAGTGAGCGGCAGCGGTCTCAGTTGTGGCACTGCTGTCACTCCTGAGTGCTCATCCCTGCGCAAAGCTCCACAGAGAGACACCGAGCACAAATCAGCCTCCGAGGCTCATCTCTCCTGAGAGGAAACCAGCTGTAACAGCCCTGCCCTCACAGAGAGCAAACAGCAGCTCACGTCAGAGCCCCTGCTTAACCTCTGTTCAAAGAGGCAGGATCAAATGTTGCATTGTGGTGAAGGGACATGGCTTGGAACCGTAAGGTTACTGGTTCAAATACCATGAGTGGCATTGTGGTTGTACCTTCAGAGCAAAGTACTTACCCTTTACCTATTCCGTTCATGCCTTTGGCAGGAGCCTTGTTGTTCTTGGAAACAGGATTGGGTTTGCCCATACGCAGCACCTCACATTCCCTCCCCGCTGCACTGCTAGGCTATCCTATTGTCTAAAACTGCCTGCTGGACAGGAACGAAAACTCCTGGAGGTTGCGCTGCACGCACTCGAGGCACGTCGCCTGGCACAACAACCGCAAGACGACCGTGGCTGCCCCGCCTTGCCCGAGGATATGCGTTTTTCTGGAGCGCCAGCAGGGGGCACTCTCCTTCTATAACCTATCTGATACAGTCTACCTCCTGCACACCTTCACTGTCTAAAGGTAAACAATAAAAAAGGCAAGAAACTACATTTTTGTGGCACTGTCATTGTACTTTTTTTAACATAGTCGTCTTTTTTGGGTTGATATTTTACCATTGCTGCTAACCAGTGCTGTTCCAAGTCTGTTACAGGATGTTCCAAATTAATACATAAACAATTTGTTCTCTCATCCTATAACCCCATATATCCACCGGCTTTAAAACATCCTGGGACAAGACACAAATAGCGCAGCCCTAAAACTTTTGTGGAACTGTGTATGCTTTTTTTTCTAAAAGTTAGCTACAACTGTTGCACAATATCATTGCATATATCATGTCGCAGTGACACGGAAATAACATCGTTAACATTGTGATATGTAATTCGTTTTTCTGAAGAAAATATGAACACATATGTGATTGTGATTTATTTAGTGAAGATGACATGCAGTCCGTCGTGTAGTTCTGCTACTGTAAATGGGTGTGTACAAGGTGGAGCGCGCTTATAGTTGACATCCTACGGTAACGCTGACTGTGTGACGTCAATGTTTGTTTCCTCGCTGCTTCGCCAGCTAGAATCTGAATCAGGAATATCAGTTGCTGTTATGTGACCATTTCCTTGGGGATGCCCGATACAGTAGGGTGGCTATTCCCGTTCTGCTCCAAACCCTGCCCACCACAGAATTCAACAGGCCATAAACGTAACGGACCGCTTCTTCTCACGAGGAGAGAGCTCTTTAAACGCACTTTGGAGGGGAAATACAGTACCTGACAAACGGGAGATAGCGATGGCAGAGGCTAACATTTCTGTCACGGAAAGTCAGTTCCGATGTCCCGTTTGCCTGGATATCTTGAAAGATCCAGTAGCCGTCCCCTGTGGTCACACGTACTGCATGGTGTGCATTAATCGCTACTGGGATCAGGCGGACGCGGGACACTATAGTTGCCCGCAATGTCGGGATACATTTAGCCCCCGCCCGGTTTTACGGAGGAACACAGTTCTTGCAGAAGTGGTGGAGAAACTGAAGCTGACGGAACTCGTAAATGCATCTGCTCCCGACCGTTATTTGGGGGGTCTGGGAGAAGTCGCGTGTGACTTTTGCCCGGTTGACCACAAACTCAAAGCTGTTAAGTCATGCCTGGCATGCCTGGCCTCTTATTGTCAGCTACACGTTGTTCCGCATCGGGAGGTCGGCACTCTGCGGCGGCATAAACTGGTGGACGCGATCGAGAGTCTAGCCGAAAAACTCTGTTCACAGCACCGAATGGGCCTGGAGGGCGGCGGCGGCGACAGCCAGGGCGACTGGACCGGGGACTGTCCGCTCTGCGAGTCAGACCAAGAGGATCTGCGCAATGCTGATGCACAGAGAGCAAGGAGACAGGTGAGGCAGCATCTCATCAGTGTTTGGGAAAAAAAACAAGTATAGTTGCACGTCCCTGAAGTGCTTACTTAACATTTCTGTTTTCCACATGCCACATTCCACATTCATTTCCACATGAAAAGTGCCAAATTAGTAACTGGATGTGAAGAGTGGTCCGTCCACATGGGCAGTGAAGGGGGTGTGTAGTGGGACGGATACTGCACCGTTGCAGAGCGCGAGTGGGAGCTAGAGGTGTTACTGATGGGCAGAACACTGTGTCCTTGAACGCTGTGTATGAAATGGTTTGCCCTTGAGTCAGTGAACGGGTGGAAAGAAGAGGAATTCGAAGTATGCACTTGTGGTAGCAGCCGTTTTAAAAAAGGGAACACACGGTTAGTCGGCGATATGTGTTAGCTAGCCACTGTTGGTTGTAAAGATACGCTACCACTGTTGCTGGAGGATCAGTGAAACGGAAACTTTGCAACAGTGATTGTAATTTGTGCTATGCATTTTTAACAGCTGAAACGCTATCCCGTGACCAGATTTGACTCCTGTTAGACAACTGACTCAGTTCGTACTGAAATTGATGACTGTTGTAAGCGATGGAGTATCTGTCCGTTAACTAGTTGTAGACTGGGAGTCATGTAAAGTTAGATTTAAGATTCAAAATGTTTGATCATCATCGTCATACTTCACTTTCGGAACCATTTGATATATAAAAAAATATTAAATTTTTGCGAAAGGGTCCCACACCAGTTTTCCTTTCATAATTCATTTCCTATAAGTAGGCTAGAATGTCCAAATCAAACCCACAGTATACAGAAGGCCCTTAATGATCCTAACGCAAGTGCATTGTATTGCACTTTGTGCAGATCGATGTTAAGACACTCTGCAATTTGATAAGCACGCATTTTAAAACTAAATTATATCAAAATAAGGAAGTAAACCAGCAGAGTAATGCGAAGAAAATGATTTAACCAAGGTGCACAGGGGGCAAACAAAGTAATGGAAACGCCAAAAGAACTCGTATTTTCAAGTAACTTAAACATGGGGTCTACCCATGTCTTTCATATTAATGTCAATATTAATTGCAATTATGTTTCTGCGATAAAAGGCGTTTAAAATCAGCACACTAATATGTCAGTTTCTAAAGCAACATGACAGTTTTAACAGATTTGGAAAGAGGTGAGGTATTTTTTGCCGAATTGCAGGTGCTTCCGTCACAGAAATTGCAAAATGGTTTAAGCTGTCAAGGAAGACCATGCAGCTGCATGTGTACACAATAATAATAATAATAATAATAATAATAATAATAATAATAACAACAATAATAAACTTTATTTATATAGCACCTTTCATAGAAGAAATGCAGCTCAAAGTGCTTTACGATAAAGAAATTACATGCACCGAGTGCTTCACATGGAATGAGCATAGAAACAGGGATAGAATGCCATAATTACTGTAAAATAACATGGAAAATAAAAATAATAACCAAAAATTAAAGAAAGGTGAAATTAGAATACATAGTATGCATAATAAAATAAAATAAAAATAAAGTTAAAAGATAGAATACATAGAGGCCTGTATCAGGGAAGTCATAGCTAGTTAAAGGCAAAAGTGAAAAGATAAGTGTTTAGCTTTCTTTTAAAAATATTTAGCGAGCTGGCTTCCCTGATCTCTATAGGTAGTGCGTTCCATAGCTTTGGGGCGTAACTGACAAAGGCTGCATCCCCGATTTTCTTTCGGCTGTTGCTGAAAACTTTCAGTAAACCAGCAGCAGATGATCGCAGCGTTCTTGAAGGCAAATAGTTAACAAGACGATCTCAGACTGATATTCATACTAACATGCTACATTGGTGCTTCACTGCAGCAAATGAAGCCCTTTACTTTTACGTTGTTTTCCACCTCAGTGAAAGCCAAACTGCTGCTGGTGCCCTCTGCAGAAATCTACAGGGGGGGGATTAGCTGAAGCCACCTGTTCCTGTGGAGTGTGGCTCACTACACGCAGAGAGCGCTTC
The DNA here is from genome assembly GCF_013368585.1 of Megalops cyprinoides. NCBI lineage: Eukaryota > Metazoa > Chordata > Actinopteri > Elopiformes > Megalopidae > Megalops > Megalops cyprinoides. The sequence continues at coordinate 12,577,725 of NC_050583.1, read as the reverse complement.
TGCTGACCCAAGGAGAATGTCGTGCAGAGATGTCTTTGAGTTAACTTGTCTTGACAAGACATGTCAATCCACTTTATCAGGGAATTAAAACCTTTGAATTCATTTTGGATATACTCCAATGGTTACAGAAAAAATAACAGTTCCAGGTACAACTTGGTTTGCAAGGTTGCTTGTTGAAGGAGCAGCAGAGCAGTGGGTATGATGGCCTCATTCTGGTTTGGTAAAGGCCCAGAATCTTTTCCACAGTGGTACAGAGAATGAGGAGATCAACAGGACCTTGTAATACATCTGTGTTTTCATTGTATTACTTCATTTTTAGTACCCTATCAGCTATGAGATCATGACACAGAATCCACAAAATGTAGCTACTGAGAGCCAGGATCCAAAAAAATTCACTTAGTAATTTCAAAGAACAATCAGTCAAATAATCCAAGTCTCTAAACTGATTTGTTCTCTAAAATCTCAGCAATGTCCCTAATATTCACACATTGCAATGAAACGAATGTAAATGCGATGTCCCTCATTTTTTATTACTAGTTTAGTCCATGTGGAATTATGATGGCTATGATTTTTTGATGTGATGTTCATTTTGATTAGAGAAAGCATATGAAGGATCCCCATATGTGATTGTGACAAATGATCGTATACAGGGAACCAGCGTTACAGCTTTATGCTCCAGCTTTTCCTCCTCATGTGTTTCTCTCAGCCTGCATTGGTAATATGCTGATAAAATGTGACATTCTGACTGGGGCTCCTAAGTCTGTCTCCTCTGCTTGGTTACAAAGGCGCAGCTTCTGGAGTGTCAGAGGGCGGTGCAAGGCCGGATTCGGGCCGGGGAGCGGGAGCTGGGGGAGTTCCAGCAGGCCCTCGATTCGCTCAAGGTAGGTACCCATGCGATTTGGCAGCAGAATGCTAATCTTTGGTCCTTTGATGTCTTTTCCGAGTATCGCACCATGAAACATTTCAATTTCTTTTTTTGTTTCTTGTTTAACCTGCAGAAATGGATCCAAATCAGGCCAACTTTTATGTTTGTATGCTCAGAAGGTTAATTGAAGAAAATGTTACATTAAAAGGGTTTATTTTTCATCGGGGTACCCTGAGTTGAGGTACCCTAAGTTTGTACATGTTGTTTCTTTACATACATTAGATTTGAACATAAATTTAAATAAATAAAAATAAATAAGACTTTTTGATGCTTGTGCTATATGGGGCCCTCTCTAGGAGAAGTCAACATGCAGTGTGGTGGAAGGTTTTACAGAGATGTGACGGGGCTTGTAATTGTGAACTTAATATCTTTAAATTACAGTGGCGGTGATGTTCCATTCCTATCACTCTTTTATGACAAAGGTCATTAGGGCATTGTGATGCCAGAAACCAAGGGTTTCTCAATGGGGAGTGCATGCTGTGTGGTCGCAGCATTGTTTCGGGTCCGGCATCGTGTGACATTCTGATTCTCACAGATTTGCTCCCTCATCCCCCTAGTGTTCGTCATCCGCTGTGGTGGAGGACAGCGAGACTCTGTTCATCGACCTGGCCCAGCGACTGGAGAAGACGCGGGTGGAGGTGCGGGCCCGGCTGGAGGCCCAGGAGAGGGCGGTGCTGGGCCGGGTGGAGCGGGAGATGGAGGAGCTGGAGAGGGAGGTGGCCGAGCTGAGGAAGAGGGACACGGAGATGGGCCAGCTGCTGCTGACGGAAGACAACGCCTATTTCCTGCAGGTCGGCTAGCGTGTGTGTGTGTGTATGTTTATGTACATGTTTGTGTACGTGTGTAAAGATGCAAGCATCATTCTTCACCATCACCCTTCTTGTCTGCCCACTAAAAGAGGTGACTAGACTTCCTTTTTCACCTGCTTTCACACATTAATAAAGCGGAAGGTGGCTGATTGATGGTAACTCTACCGATGTGAGGATGGAGGTCAATGCGTGCGCACTGTGCTCTGTGTGGACTGGACTATTTAAACCACCAGTTCACCTGTAGTTGCCTTCTGTCTGCGCAGTCTGCTTCTTTGCTGTGTGCGCTGCCAGCCAGCAGGAGGCGCCCCGGAGCGGCAGAAATCTCCACAGAATGCTTCAGTGCAGCAAGAAGAGCCCTTTCCCACCTGAGGGCCAGGATGGAGGAGCTCTGGAGGGAGGAGGTAGAGAAGATCACCAGAGCAGGTGGGTTTCCTGCAACCAGTGGCAACCTCAGCTGAACTCTGCTTGTGGTCATCCAGCACTGGAATTGTATCCGAAAGTGTGGTGTTCTACCGTTTCCTTTAACAGGGAGAGCTTTTTTTGACATTTCATCCACTGGGGTTCTGTAGAGTTGAGTGAGTGGGTGGTTTGTTTGGAATTCTAATGAGGTCTCTGAGGTCTTCATCAGTGTTCTAATTAATGTCGTAATGCCATATTTGTTTTGGTAAAGCCAAAGACAATTTTCCATTTCTGGACTGTACATTTGTTCTATTCTTTTACATTCTGTTGTAATCATCTGAAGAATCTCTCATTTTAGCTTTTCATAGATTATTCTTTTCTAATTTTGCAGAAAATAAAGTGCAGCCATTGTTTTGCAGGTCAGTCACAGTGGAAGATTGAAGTGATCTTCCAATCCCTCTTTATATTTGTGTGTGATAAAATCCTGGTCGTTTTCCGAGCTGCAAAGTTTAATACAGTTTATATTGTAGCAAAAAAAATGCCAACACCCCTGTAAGTAGTCTACACGGTGTCCTCAAATACTGCTACTGAACAAGTGTAACATTTTCCTCTTTTCATTTATTATTTATCTTTCCTGTCTTTCAGTGTTATGCATTTGCAGATTCTCTTATCAGTTACTGGAATGTATTATCAACATGTAGCCCTCTGGTTACAAAGCCAGTAGCATCAACATTGCAGTGTTACAGGGGGAAGCTACAGTGTGACCTGCTGGTGACCTCACTCCTCATTCTCCCAAAGTGAGCCCTGTTGCTATGGGCAGAATGAGGAGACTATTAAGGAATTAGTAGTATGAACAGGATGTACAGAGGTTGGACTGAGGGTGAATTCAGTACATTAGTCTTGTGTTGCAGTGTAAAGCCATGCTTTTATCCACACCTGTGAAAGTCTGTGTTCTGAGGGCAGGCTTTTGTAAGCAAATCCCTGCTTGCCTAAAGTGACTATGTCACCCAACCGCTCAACATGGTGAATAGGATCTTGCTGATGCCTGCAGTTTGTCCCAGAAAACTTGGGCACATCTGAAAGCTTCTCCCTCACACAGAGGTGTCATCTGGTTTTAAGCTACGCTCTTAGCGTGGGGGGAGGGGGTCCACAAAGGGGTGGGAGTGGAGCCGAGGGGGGGGGGGGGGGGGTAGGGTGCAGACCGAGTCGCGTCACAGTGAGCGGCAGCAGTCTCAGTTGTGGCACTGCTGTCACTCCTGAGTGCTCATCCCTGCGCAAAGCTCCACAGAGAGACACCGAGCACAAATCAGCCTCCGGGGCTCATCTCTCCTGAGAGGAAACCAGCTGTAACAGCCCTGCCCTCACAGAGAGCAAACAGCAGCTCACGTCAGAGCCCCTGCTTAACCTCTGTTCAAAGAGGCAGGATCAAATGTTGCATTGTGGTGAAGGGACATGGCTTGGAACCGTAAGGTTACTGGTTCAAATACCATGAGTGGCATTGTGGTTGTACCTTCAGAGCAAAGTACTTACCCTTTACTGGTTCAGTAAATATTCAGCTGCATTAATGAGGCCTGTGTAAAGACTATGTAGATTGTCCTGGATAAAGGCAGCTGCTGAAGAAAATAAATATTAATAAGGAGCACATCTTCATGTTATTTTTCTCCCTCTCTTCTCCAGTGAACCAAAATGTCTATCAGCTGCCTGGTAATGACAGTTTGAAAGGTAAGCCTGTTTGTACCACCAGCTTAGATATGTGGAGATCACTGAAAGCACTGTTTTAGTTGGGAGAATTCCATTCTTCTCATTCATCACTTGAAGGACAGCCTTGGTAATGCACAGATTATTGGATGTTGTGTTTATTTAGCCACAAACAGTCATACAGGTTCCTTTTTTTCCTGTTGATTTTGGAAACACAGGCGCACCAGTCCATAACAACAGATCTTTTGTTGTGCACGTGGGGCGTCTGAATGGCTCACTTCATATTTAATGCAATGCAGATGGGCCTGTGCGGAAGTGTCTCCCCTTATCAGGAGTGGAGAAGACGGTGGCGCCCTGCCCGTTCCCCCTGTCTCCCCTCAGCCTGCAGCCGTCAGACCAGCGCACGAGGGAGAATTTTCTCAGGTGTAAGTACTCCCCCTCTCGTCACACTCCCTCTCCACCGGCTCACTGTAGAAACCCAACCTGACCTCGTTTTCACACCCCTGTGCCGACGAAGCCGTCCCTTGCGGACATGTGTCTACATGCGTTTGGCAGGAGCCTCGCTGTTCTCGGAAACACGATCGGGTTCACCCATACGCAGCGCCTCGTGTTCCCTCTCCGCTGCACCGCTAGGCTATCCTATCGTCTAAATTTGCTAATTACCTAGGTCTCCTTTCTTCCTTACCTCTTACTCTGTTTTCGTGTAAGCTGTTATACGCTGTGTATTTCCACTGTCTGTCAAAGATTCAGGTCATAGTTGTCATTAATGGTAAGTTTGTCTAGCACTGGCTTGTCTTCTCCTGCCCTTTGCAGATGCCTGCCACCTCTCCCTGGACCCCAACACAGCGCACCCCACTCTGGTGCTGTTTGGAGATCCCCAGAGAGTCCACTGTGGGGAGGAGCCCCAGGCTTACGGGCCACACCCTCAGCGCTTTGACAGCGTGGCCCAGGTCCTGTGTAGGGAAGGACAGTTCGGGGGAGCCAGCTACTGGGAGGTGGAATGGAGGGGGGGCGGCTGGGTGGACATCGGAGTGACCTACCAGGGCATCGGCCGGAAGGGGGGAGGGAAACCGTGCCTGCTGGGCAGGAACGAAAACTCCTGGAGGTTGCGCTGCACGCACTCGGGGTACGCCGCCTGGCACGACAACCGCAAGACGACCGTGGCCGCCCCGCCCTGCCCGAGAATCGGTGTTTTTCTAGAGCGCCAGCAGGGGGCACTCTCCTTCTACAGCCTGTCTGATACAGTCTACCTCCTGCACACCTTCCACTGCCCCTTCACCCAGCCTCTCTACCCAGCTTTCCGGCTGGACCTGGACTCCACCATCCTCATCTGTCCCTTTGACTCTCCCACTCTGCACCCTGACCCCTAACCCCTGACCCTGTGTTGTCCCCCCTGGCCCACCCTTCTCCAGTCACCTGTAGTCTTTCACAATGTCCTGCTAGCTCAATAATGGGATCAGCAACCAATGATTTCTTTTGTGACATTTTAACTCAAAGAGACATATCACCATTTGAGAAACCCATCTAAATGGGATTCAGACCTGCCGCCGGTACTTCAGTCCAGACTATTAACGTCTCCATTATGTCCTTCCTATACAATCCTTCGTTTGCCTGCTCACCCTCACCTACACTACATTCTTGAGCATGGCAAAAACTGAATTTATCTCCCCATCCCCAAACCCCCCACACACACACACACTCAGTCTGTCCCACTCACTTACATAAACACCTGTTTCTGAAACTACTTTTCAACAGCCCTTCATCCTTCCTCTACAACATCCTCTCCTTTAATCATTGTGGGGAAAGAAATACCAAAGTGTTCCTTTATTTTTACACATTTTATCTCCCTATTGCCCTAGCACCAGTATTGGCTCACGTGGATGTATGCCGTGACTTTGAAGAGTCAGAGATGAATGATAGCCCTCTCTGAGGACGATCGGTTTCTGTATTCCTGAATCTCACTGTCTGTGTTCTTGAAAATGGTGCTATTGTACACTGTTGCTTCTTCAGGAAGAACCACTCCTTTTCCGTGGTGTCACGTCACACACTAGGTTTTTTGTGAGAGCTAGTAATGCCTATATATGTATGGTTTTTAAATCCAGGCCATGTTTTTGCACAGCTGTGGTATATTGTACCTCACCCCAATCCATCTCCCTGTGTGCACAGGGTTTACTCAAAGGGTGACAAAGGACAGAATTTAGTCCCCTGGCTTTTCAGTTTTGCCTTAACTCTGAATTGCATATTTAAATAAGTGTTTTTAAAGTCTTGTTTCTGATTATTTTTTGTAGTGAAAAAAGCAACACTTGTTTGAATTTGTTATACAAACTTTTTAGCCCTAACTTTTCAGTTGTGAAAGATGGGTTTGGACATAGTTTGGCAGTGGAATAACATGGAGTGGAAATGCTGACTTTGCCTGTGTGTGGTTCTTTGTCTCTTAAAGAGCCCTGTCTACCTCTCCTGGCTTTAGCTCATGCCTTAGTGTCTTTCGCTTGTGGTCTCGTGGTTCTGTAGGTTCTGTGTCTGTGCGTACCTGTTTATGTGTGTCTGTGAGTGTGCTTTACTGTTGATATTTATATATGCAATTAAACCACGCATTTCACCTTAAACCTTCTCATTTCATTTTCATATTTGAGTAAATTGAATAAAATATCTACTCTCTGCACTCAACGTTTTAACATGAAGATGAGTGTAAAAGATCATAATGTCCTCATTGAAAATGTATATTTTTTTTATAAAACTTGAACTAACATGTCTCCACACATATAGTTTCATTCACAAGAATTTGTCAGCGACTTACAGTGTTAGGCTTGAATAAGAGTGCAAGGTCTACTACTTTTGGACATTGAACTATTTCACCACATGAGGCAAAATATGCTTCAATGGTCTCAATAATGGTCTTACTTTGACAAGTCTCCCCAATTCTCCTTCCATCACCGTCACATTTTAACAAAAACGGGCTGACAAATGAAAGTGTTATTTTACAGCATCAGATGCATACCTAAGCCAAACGAAACACGGCACGCTAGCACACCCGATTATATCGAGGCCGTTGCAGTGTGTTCAAGACAGACGCAATACACAAGGTATTTTGTAACGGTGCCGATAGGAGATAAATTCAAAGGTTCAGGGTAGTGTGGTATTTGTCTAGTTCAGAACGTCTCCCGTTAGTTTATCTTTGTGACCTTTTCTGAATGCTATAGCTGGCTGGAGAGTTGTGAGCACTTCGCAAATACGGTGACTTCCAGCACCAGCAAGACCCGAGCAACAGTTACTCAGAAACAGGGCCCCCATGTGGTAAAATGGCACAATTACTGCCTATGATTTACGGAACACCTGTAAATATTTATTCAAGATACAAAATGTTTTCGAAGAGGTAATTCACTTACAGCGAGTTACATTTTCAATTGTCACGGGAGAGTTTAAGAATGCCAACTAACAGCCACGCCTGTGGACTCCCTGGACTGAATTCTGGGCTCCCGACCTGACTTTAAAAGCCTACAAATATGTCACTCAGCAGACGCTGAAACGACAGTGACGCCAGCGATTTCGTTCGGATTTGGCACGGCGCAGGTGGTGGGATAGTGACCACTACAATTACCTTTTGCTCCGCAATGAAAGTCGCAATCACGGCAGAATAAAGCGACCGCTATGCCGGCGAGTCTGAGTTGCGGGTTGAAACACGTCACGTGAATTCACTGACAGTTCGTGTCATATGACCAGTGAGTGTGGTTGTTGCTGAAGATGGCGGCGTCTGCGCTCACGGCCGCCGTGGTGTTTCTGTTATTTTACGGCGGGGTCCTAGGCTTCCCCGCTGGCCAGTTTACCCGCGATGAACCGGCCTGTGGGTACAAGGTGAGAGACTCAGTTTATCCCTTTTAGAGGTGGAGAGAATGAAAGACAGAGACAGGAAGGATAGACAGAGAGAGGGAGAGAGACATGGAAATCGGAGGCATTTGCTGTACAGGGAGCTTGCTGTGAAACAAGTTTGCTCTTTTTGGATGTTATTTTATTTTCACAACAATAATACCGTCGGTTCCGCCACAGTATCGTTGTAACGTAGATCGCTGGCTGTCTTTAGAGAACCGAACGCTTTGAAGTTCCTCATCCCAGGTGTGAACCCAAAGTTGCTAGGTCCATAGAACAACAGTTTCTTTTTCATATGGGACTTTTCGAAAGAAACAAGTAGCTGCACCATTACCAAAAGCGGAATATAGAATATATTTTCTGCAATCTGTGTGAATGTCAAATAATAAACAGAATCATGTGCAAAATATTTTCCATATTCATCATGTGATTTGAAGGTGACGCAAGTCTTGATCATGAATGCTTAGCAGATAGTATTTTGCAAGACTGGCTGAAAGGATCTTTTTTGAGGAGAAGGCAAAATTGATGTGCATTGTGATGTGCTCTGTCTCCCTGCTTTTTTTTTATCTGTGTTGTGAGTTGTATATGACCGACCATGTTATGTGTGTGTGTGTGTGTGTGTGTGTGTGTGCGCGTGTGCGTGCGCGCGTGTGTATGTGTGTTCTCATGCACAGTCATGTCCAGCAACAAAGCCCTCCATGCTGAATGTCCACCTGGTCCCCCACACACACGATGATGTTGGCTGGCTCAAGACTGTGGACCAGTATTACTATGGAGGTCAGACTGCTTCTCTTTCTTCTCTTTATTACTCTGTCATCCTACTCTTTGTACAGGGCAGCATATTGTCATTGCAGGACTTCAAATAAACCCTATAAAATGCAACATTTCTCAGTGCTGTTTGGTGTAGACAGGAAACCTTCACCAAACAGTGTTATCACTTGGACCTCTGCTTCTCAAGTGCAGAACAAGTTTGAAGATTAATATCATGGTGCTGAAAGAGGTGTGAAACTCATGGGTTGTCACACAACACTTATCGAAAGACTTGAGATAAATGTGCTTGTATATTGTAAGTCGAATTTGAAATGAATAGATGGGACCTTGTAAAGCTGAATTGTCATAAAGACAAACCTTTGATACAATAAGAGTCTGTCTTTATGACAGCATGAAAAGGAACTGTGGCTTTCTCCACTTGTTTTGTTGTGTCAGCTTGCTTGTTCGATACTGTAAGCATGTGACCAATACACATAGTCACCTGCTTTAAACCCCATCATCAAAGGCTACACTACTGTGGTTAACGTGAATAAACTATAGTGATAAACTCAGAGAGGATGTGTGTAGCTGAATGTTTTACTTCTGGAATGTAGTGAGATAAAACCTAACTATACATGCAAGTGTTAGAGGCACAAGCCTGTTGATGGTATATGCCCTTGCCATGTAAAAAGCTTGGTGGCCAAAACTTTGCGGCAATGGAATCTTGTGGCGGCACAAGGTTGGAGGCTCTGGAGAAGATCGTCTGCCAAATGAATAAATGTGAGTGTGAAAATGTAAGTCACAGCAGGCAGGCTTTTGAGCGAGAGACTGCTGCTCGTGTTCCAGACCGCAATGACATCCAGCATGCGGGCGTCCAGTACATCCTGGACTCGGTGGTGCAGCAGCTTCAGGAGGACCCAGCTCGTCGTTTCATCTATGTCGAGACCGCCTTCTTCTACCGCTGGTGGAAGCAGCAGAGCGCCAAGACCCGGCAGGTCGTCACCAATCTCGTCAACGAGGGTGAGCTGTAGCACTTTTTACTCATCATTTAGCAGATGCTCTTATCCAGAGCGACTTACATCAGTTACAGTTCTTTTTACAGCTGGGTTAAGTACCTTGCCCAAGCAGCAGTGCCCCAGTGGGGAATCGAACCGGCAAACTTTTGGTTATGAGTCCTGCTTCTTAACCACTATGGTATACTGCCGCCCGCTACACTAGACTACTCCACCCTGTATTCTTACATGCCACACCAGGTAACGTAGTATGTTTGTAACTGAGTGGCTACAACTAAGTCGCTTCAGAAATGGCAGTGTCCCTCACTTACAGACTGAGTTGCGCCAGAGAGAGCAACTCCCCTGATGTAACAACAATTGCTCACTTTTACCACTTGATGGTGAAAATGCACCAATACATTTTTTTCTATTGTCAACGCAGTTGTACAGAAAAGCTGAAACTTGCACATTTGGACTGTAATCCAGTATTTTACAGTGTTGTGTTTGGGAAATGTATCAGTATTAGTATATGCAGCTCATTGGCCCAGTTTTGCGAGGGTAATAGATTGGAAAAATACAGCAGGATGCTTGATACTCCTGGTCCTTATGTTTGTGTAACATCTAGCCTCAGTCCCCTGAGCCTGTCTCTGCGGTCTGTCTTTGAGCTCTGTGTGTCTGTCTTTCAGCTCATTTGTGTCCGCCTGTGAGCTCTGTGCCTGTGTGCTGTTCTGTTTGAGCCCCTCAGAGCTCCTGTTTCCTATCCTCTCCATTTTCTCATAATCAGAATTCATTTTGATTCCCGTGTGTCAAAGCCAGTTCTATTTCCATACGCACAGAGCTGTAGCTTAGTTCCTGTGTCAGGTTTGAAAATGACTCTTTACTCCTTGTTATCAGTTCCTACATTTCATTCATTCCTACAACCATGCAAGCATTGTTGTCACAGTGCCCTCTGATAGTTGTCCTCCTGTGCCTCCGTGCAGACTCTAGTCCTGCTGAACTGTCCTGGTCTGTTGCGTTAACCCTCTCTTGTCAATCTTTGCCTCCATCCCATCGTCTCCAGGGCGTCTGGAGTTTATCAATGGAGGCTGGTGCATGAGCGATGAGGCCACCACACACTACAGTGCAGTGATCGACCAGATGACACTGGGGCTGCGTTTCCTCAACGACACTTTCGGGGCGTGCGGACGCCCGCGCGTTGCCTGGCACATTGACCCGTTTGGGCACGCCCGGGAGCACGCCTCCATTTTTGCTCAGGTGCTGTTCATGTCCGGACGCTGATCCAGTATCTACAAAATCAGCACTCCAAAATCAGGGTCCAGGGATGTACTAAATACTCTGGTTGTCATTGCATCGGTTTTCCACATGGTGTCACTGCAGCCCGTGAACAACAGTGAATTTGTATTCAGGCACCCTCTGTATAGCACATTACACATCTGCATAGCACAATACAGTTATAGTTTGCTGTCGTGTCTGGGCGACAGTGAACTGTCATTGTAAACTGAACACCTGCCCTGTGTCCCTTGCCTTTACTCCCCGCCCTTCAGATGGGGTATGATGGCTTCTTCTTTGGCCGCCTGGATTACCAGGACAAGATGAGGAGGATGAAGGAGAAGGACATGGAGATGCTGTGGAGGGCCAGCGAAAGCCTGAAGCCCCCTGCTGCTGACCTCTTCACAGGTACTGTCCCCCTGACCTCAGGGTCAATGCTTCACCAGCCCTCTCCTGGCTGCTCTGACCTCGTCCCCATCCCCCTGCCAGGTGTCCTGCCCAACGGCTACAACCCCCCCGAAGGCTTCTGCTGGGACCAGCTCTGTTCAGACGCGCCTATCCGTGACGACCCTGACCTCGAGGACTACAACGTTGACGAGATAGTCAAGAAGTTCCTGAACGCGGCGAACGAGCAGGTCAGAAGCACGGCCTGCTGGGAGGGGCACGCTAAAGCGCTCACCACCTGCAGGGCGACACACCCCGAACTGCACCAACTGCTCAGACCAGCCACTCACTGCCTGTACAAACTGGATTCATCCATTTACCGTTTGGCACTGCCGTATTCCAGTCATTTCATTACGATGCATTATTGTCGTTTAGCGGACGCTCTTATCTGGAGCGACTTACAGTTTTATCTATTTATGCAGCTGGGCATTTACTAAGGCTATTGTGGGTTAAGTGCCTTGCACAAGGGTACAACAGCAGTGCCTCAGTGGGGAATCGAACCAGCAATTTTTCGGTTACAAGCCCTGCTACTTACCACTGTGCCACACCGCTGCCAATCATCCTGTCAAACAGGCCATTGAGTAACTATGCACATAAGCATGCTCACCATGCTAACAGTCTATCCTGACCTCTCAGCAACTATTCCTTCAGCAACTTTCCATTCAGTGGCTCTACACACTCACAGCAGAACTGCAGTGAATAGATTCCCAGAATGCAAAAGCAAGCAAAGTCCAGCCTTGTACGCACTCTCACTGATGCTAAATGACTGTAACTCTAACTCTGTGTCCCCCTGCAGGCGACTCTGTACAGGACCAACCACATCATCATGACCATGGGGTCAGACTTCCAGTATGAGAATGCCAACCTGTGGTATAAGAACATGGATAAGCTAATCCGCTACGTTAACGCCCGGGTAAACGCCACTCACGGGACATGCGTTTGTGTGCAATACATGTGTAGTCAGCACGCGGGGATTTTTGTTTAATGAGCCTAAGATGAACAGCTCAGTTTGCATGTAGAAGACTTTGTGACGTTTCAGTGCAGTTGTATGGGCAACTGGTGGGTGTGTGCAGGATGAGTGACCTGTCTGGTCTGTTTTCCAGCAATCCAAGGGCAGCAAAGTCAATGTGCTGTACTCCACTCCATCCTGCTACCTCCAAGAGCTGCACAGAGCCAACCTCACGTGGTGGGTAGCTGCTTTTTGGCACTCAATCTTTGTATCATCTTTACTGCTGCTGTTGCAAATGGCTCCACTGTCACAGAAGGGTTCTGTGTCTGTTAGCAAGTATTTGTGTGAAGAGGCTATCACCATCTATATCACTGTCTGTCTCCCTCCTTCTTCCTTTCTCTCTTCCTCTCTCCCTCCCTCTCTCTCCCACCCACCTTTCCTCACTGCCTTTCTCTCTCCCCGTCCCCTCTCTCCTTCTCCCTGTCCCCCTCTCTCTCTCACTCTGTCCTTTCTTTCACTCTCCCTATACCTCTATCCCTCTCTCATCCTCTCCCCCTCTCTATTCCTCCATCCCTCCCCCCCTCTCTCATTCTCTCTCACTCCCCCCAACGTTCCCTTTCTCTCTATCTCCCTCTTTCTTCCTTTGTCCCTCCCTTCCCCCACTCTCAGGTCTGTGAAGACAGATGACTTCTTCCCCTATGCTGATGATGCACACGACTTCTGGACTGGCTACTTCACCAGCCGGCCCGCTCTGAAACGCTACGAGAGGCTTAGCAACAGCCTGCTGCAGGTACTCTCACGGCGCCCTGACAGCTGCCCCTGAACACGCACGCCATCCGTTTCAGCATTAACGTGGAAGGATGGGCCTTCTTTCTTATCTCTTTCATGAGTTGTTGCACAAGTTCTGCAGGACAGGAAACTTGTAGCAACATTGTGGTTTATTTAGGTTGGGGTTTGTTGTGATCTCCAGATATGGTTATGTTTTAACAGGGGAACTGATGGCAAAAAACAGAAAGCTGCAATAGTAATTCTCTTACATTTGCTTATTCTAGATATTATTTCTGCAATCATAAGATCATGAGATGTAGTGGTATGTTGGACTACTTGCATTATCTTTTGTTACCATGAAAATAGTGAGCCTTTTCCCAGAGTAAGATTTGGGCTCTAGTGCATAAGGAGGCAATATCACAGACACTCACCAGAGGGATTTGAAGTTACAGACCAGTGCAGAGCCGCCATTGAGGACCTCTAGAATTAGTGAGGTTAGATGGACAAAACAGTGATGTGGGTATATCTCTTCCCAGGTCTGCAATCAGTTAGAAGTCCTTGGAGGTTCAGAATCCAGGAGAGGTCCCCATGGTGAAGGAGACAGTGACACGCTCAGTAAGTGTATGTTAGAGAGAGCTGTGTTGAACCACAGTGTGAAGCACCATGCTGTGTAAGTACGTGTAGTGGACAGCTTTGTGGAATTCTGAGTGTCTGGAATGGTGGATGATCTTGTGAAGTTTTGTGATTGGTTCACCTCTGCGTTGCTGTGCTCATTACTGTGTGCTGATTGGCAGAGAGGGCTATGGCCGTGGCTCAGCACCATGATGCCGTATCGGGGACGGAGAAGCAGCATGTTGCCAACGACTACGCCAAGAGACTGTCCATCGGTTCGGCACACTGCCAGGTAATGAGTGAGTGATTGGGTGAATGAGTGAAGATGAGTAAGTTAGTTGGTTGTTTAGGATTGCAGCTGACCTGTTATTTAATATGATAGATAGGTTGGTTGCACACTGATTGTACTGGATTTTCTCACTGTGCCTCAGTGAAGGATGTGTGATAACAAACCCTCTCTCCCTGACTGTCAGGTGCTGGTCAGTAACGCTCTCTCGAAGCTCAGCGGCTCAGACGCCCCGCGGGTTTACTGTGAGAATCTCAACATCAGCGTGTGTCCCCTGACGGAGAGCAACAGCGAGGTGCAGCACTTGCAGCGTGAAGCTGATGGAGTGTTATCATATCTCTGCGCATATCCATGAACAGCAAGAAGATGAAGTCTCTCTCTCCCCTCTCTCTGTCTTCCTCTCAGTTCTCGGTGACCGTGTATAACCCCCTGTCTCGCTCCGTCAGCTGGTCAGTGCGGCTTCCACTCAACGGCACACGCTACAGCGTTACTGACCCCAGCGGGCGGGAAGTTGACAGTCAGGTGAGGCAGCAGACCGTCCGTATGCGTGCATGTGTGTTTGTGTATGTATGTGTGTTTCATGCACAAAGTTGTTTAATATGCAGATGTTAAATGCTCTGGCAGTCTGTATGTGTGAGTTCTTTGAGTTCACATTTGAAGTCATCTAGAAAGCTGTAGCTTTTCCAGATTGCCTGTGGCCATTGTTGTATTACTTGCTGTTTATTTTACGTGTGGTATTGCAATGCGTTTTGGATTCCGTGATCTAGTGACTGTGATGTATGGTAGTATACTTGGCTTACCTTGTCTAGTCAGGTTGCGTAAGTAACTTGTGGTAGGGTTTGAATAGTGTTATACTCACACTGGGCTGGGAGTGTTGTTAGCCTGATCTGACACTGTTGTTTATTCAACATGATTGGATACACTTCTGTTCTTTTGTGCCAGAAGTCCCTCTAGAATGTAATGTAATGTAAAGCACATAATTGTTTGTTTCAATCAGCTGTGTTCTGTGCTTGTGTTCCGTGTCAGGTTGTACCCGTGTCCCAAGCTACGCGGGATATCCGGAAGGACAGGGGGTATGCGGTGAATGAGCTGGTTTTCCAGGCGCAGGCTCCCCCTCTGGGCTTCAGCACATACTCTGTCTCTCAGCTGAAACACCAGCCTCCACCTGCCTCTCCCAAACCTGGAGTTCCACTCTACTTGCAGAATAAGGTCTGTCTGTGAGGGTGTGTCCATGCTCCTGCGCAGTTTGATTGTTGGTCTGTTTCAAACTCCATCGTCCTTAACTGACGCCTCTCCCTGTGCTCCAGTTCCTCAAGGTGACCTTTGACCCTGACACGGGCCTGCTGAGCAGCCTCAGTAACCTGGAGACGAAGCAGACGGTGCAGCTCAAGCAAAGCTTTTTCTGGTCTGTCTACCTGTGTGTTCACGTCGGGGTCTGCAGTCTGCGTGTATGTGTGTCCGTCCGTCTGAAAGCTTGTGTTGCGTGTTAGTCAAACTTAACGTTTTTTGACTTTGTCTGCTTGTGTTTCACATTGATCACTTATTTGAAATTTTAGTGTCAAACATGTCACAAAACGCATTTTGCATTTTGTTCAATACACCGACATTGTTTGTTGTGTGTGCTGGAGATTGTTGCTCATTGGCCATTGAAATTCTTTCATTGCATGTGTTGCAGGTACAATGCCAGTGTGGGGAATTTAGAGAGCAGCCAGGCCTCAGGAGCCTATATCTTCAGACCCAACTCATCCACACCAGTACCTGTCAGTCTGAAAGCCAAGACCCAGACAGTGCAGGTAATACAGGAGTCGGTGCCGTTAATATAAACACAATGCTTTTCATGTGCGCTAACGCACAGTACTATAAACATGCACTAATACAGAATGCTGTTCAATGCTAATAGTGTGCTCTTATACATTGTGCTAACATGCAGTGTCACACTGAGTGCAGTTAACATGCACTAACACACACAACAAATGCTCACTGTTGCAACCTTGTATTGTACCTCACTTGTAAGTCGCTTTGGATAAAAGCATCTGCCAAATGAATAAATGTAAATGTGAATGTAACCTGCACACAGTAATACACAGAATAGAAACATGAACTCATGCATACAGCATTTACTTGCTGTTACCATAGACTGACACACACTCACTGTTAACATACAGCAACACACAGAGCACATACTTACTTAAACATATACTATCTCAAAGCACATGCTCAATTTTAACACACACTTTTCCTTCCTTTAACCTCCTTCCTCAAAAATCGCTCTTAATCCTCCCTCTCCCTCCATCTCTCTCCTCCTGTCCGGCATCCCTCTCTCTCTCTCTCTCCCTTGCTGTGCCTCTCAGAATTCAGTGGTGCAGGAGGTGTGGCAGCAGTTCGGGCCCTGGGTGTCCCAGGTGGTGCGCCTCTACCAGGACAGCAGGAATCTGGAGCTGGAGTGGACCGTGGGTCCCATCCCTGTTGGGTGAGTCAGTGCAGGGCAATGTGCCCCCGGGCAGGAGGAAGGAGAGCGGGGGACACTCACGCCCAGCAGAGCTGCTCTGCTGGGCGCTCCATCTCTGTCTCTTCCAGCTGGGCGTCTCCGGCTACAGCAGATGTTACGGCTGTATGTTCAAGCCAGTTCTGAGAATTCAAGGTTTGCTTGTTTTGTTATATTTAAAAAAAAAAAAAAAAAAAAAAAAGATTAGTAAAGTTGGAAAGCTTTTAGAATGAAGTATGTCTTCTCTTAATGTTTGTCCCTTGTTTTTTTTTTTTTTTTTTTGCTGCTCTCATTTTTTCTTTCCTTCTCTCTTCCTCTTGTTCTCTCACTCTTGCACTTCCATGCTCTCTTCCTCTTTCTCTCTACCCCCTCACTCCTACTTCCCTTCTTCCTCTTTCTCTCTGTCTCTTTTTGCTCTTCCAGGGATTATGTTGGGAAAGAAGTCATCACTCGTCTGGACACCAATATCGACTCCTCTGGTTTCTTCTACACCGACTCCAATGGCAGGGAGGTCCTGGAGAGACGGTGAGGGAGGGTCAAAAGAGAGGGAGGGAAGAGGGGAGGTCCTGGAGAGGCAGTGAAGGAGGGTTGTAGGAGTGAGGGAGGGAGGGAGGAGGGGAGGTCTTTCAGGGACAGTGAAAGGGAGTGGAGGGTTTAAGTACACAGATCAGTTTGCTGTGAGTGCCAATGCTTTCCTCTGCCACACAGGAGAGATTTCCGCCCCACCTGGGTCCTCAAACAGACAGAGCCCATCGCTGGCAACTACTACCCATTCAACTCCCGCATCTACATCAAGGTCAGCGCCTCACTGCCTCTGTGTCACGCTTCCACTCCTCAAGCCGGTCGTTTCTCATTACTTCTCTCTTTCTCATTCAGACCCTCTTTCCCTCCCTCCTTCTTACTGTCACATGATCGTTGTGATGTCACAATGTAGGACCACAGGTTGAGAGCCAAGGACACTGTTACTCTCTGAGTGTTTCTGAGAGGGGAAAGAGATAAACGCACAGGGTGTCGGTCTCAGTGCTCTGTGTCCCTGCAGGACAAGGAGCAGCAGCTGACCGTGGTGACCGACCGCTCTCAGGGCGGGAGCAGTATCCAGGACGGCTCTCTGGAGATCATGGTAAAAGAGGAGGACCCACATGGACACCAGAACCTAGTCAGATTGCATAAGTTAACTTGTGGTAGGGTTTGAATAGTGTTACGCCCACACTCACTGGTCTGGGAGTGTTGTTAGCCTGGTCTGACTCTGTTGCTCAGTTAACTTGAATGGGTACACTTTTGTTCTGTTGTGCTGGAAGTCGCGCTGGATTTATGTGAATTTATGTAATGAAATGTAACTCATACAATAATGTGGCTAGAGACACACAGGCACACACTGGCACTCACAGACACAGACACACACACACCCTCTCCTGCACAAATGACACATATTCTTCTCCACTCTTAATTTAAGGCTGACACATGAACTTGGTGATTTTGTGGGGTGTTATTCCATAACATTAACTACACTTTAAGTAAACTAGAGTCTTCACCTGCGCCCACGCTCTCCCCCAGCTGCACAGGAGACTGCTGATGGATGATTTTCGGGGTGTGGGGGAGCCCCTGTCTGAGCCAGGAGAGTACGCAAAGGGGCTGGTGGTGCGGGGACGTCTGCTGCTGGCCCTCACGCCCCCTGCTGCCGCCGCCGACACACACCGCCCCCTAGCGGAGGAACTGGTACTGCAGCCACTGCTCTCCCTGCAGGCCAAAGATATGCGCCCCAACGCTATACTGGAGGTGAGAGGGGAGAGAGACCATGCTGGTCAGATAGGGACAGTGTTGACAGGCGACAGTATAGATCTACAGACACTATAGATCTGATAGGGATGGTGTTTCAGATGTGAGAAGACATTATGGATTATGGATCAAGCATTATGGATCTCATAGATACACTGTTATGGATGAGAGAGGGACAGCGTAATGGATCTGAAAAGATTGATGTAATCAGTGACATAACTGGTATTGTAAAACAAAGAAGGGTGGTGGGATTATTCAGTAGAGAGAGAGTAGAGTGGAGTCAGAGAGAGGTGAATATCTAACAGGGAGGATGAAATGAGGGAGAGAAGAGAGAAAGAAGAGGACAACAGAGGATGTCGCTGTATGGACTTGCTGGTGTGAGGAGGGGACACTTGGTGATCAGTGTGTTTCAGATGTATTCAGTTTCAGGTAAGATATTATAATGTATTTCTCTGTCTCTCCTTTCCTCGATCAGTTCTCGGGGCTGCAGGCCGCACTGCCCCCTGCTGTTCACCTGCTGACAGTGTCTCAGTGGGACAGGGACTCTGTGCTGCTGAGGCTGGAGCACCAGTTCGAGGCAAAGGAGAGCCACACACATTCACAGCCTGTCACTGTCAACCTGCAGGTGAGGACAGTGCTTCAGCAGGGCTCAGCAACAGTTAACAACATGCTGCTAGTATTACTGGCTGTTTATTTTACATGTAGTATCACAGTGTGTTTTGGATTCTGTGATCTCGTGACTGATGTATGGTAGTGTACTTAGCTTCCCTTGTCTAGGCAAGTTGTTAACTTGAGGTGGGGCTGGAACAGTGTTATGTTAACACTCGCTGGTCTAGGAGTGTTGTTAGCCTGGTCTGACACTGTTGCTCATTCAACTTGCATGGATACTTCTCTTTTGTACTGGAAGTTGCTCTGGATAAGAGCATCTGCTGTAATGTAATGTAAGGTAATGATGTTTCACTCATCACTGTGTGCTGGAACCCAAGCTAGCCAATGACCTTGTCTGCAGCTGTTAGGAATAGCCTTGATGTCTTAGTCATTACTGTTGGTTCTGTGGTGAGCTGGAAATGGGCCCTGGGAAAGCTTAAGCCGTGTCACACATATATGTTTTGCACTTCTGACTCCAATAGCTTGAGTTTGGTATTTTGTTTTCCTCCCTTGTATGTGGTGCCTCATGTCCAGTAGAAAGCTACCTGTTTCATAATAAGTTCTGCTGCTCCATCTCTTTTTCCGGTTTTGCATTCAACAAACTCTGGAAACTCGAGCTGGAGGGCAGAGTGTCGGGTAACCTTGAAGCCCCCTGTCTCTCTCCCTCTGTAGAAGCTGTTCTCAACTCTGGAGGTTGTGGGTATGTCAGAAATGAGTTTGGCAGCCAATCAGTGGAAAGATGAGATGACCCGCATGGACTGGAAAGGCAACACAGGTACACAGGTTTATAATAAGTGACTAGTTTGCTATATACAGACAATATTATTTTTTTTCATTAAATGCTTAATGTGTATTACATCATGTAGAGTTAAAACGTTTCACTTCGTTGCACTTCAGAGGAAATTAAGATTATCCTAACAAATTAGGTAAATATTAATTTGATCGTTTTGATCACATTGCTCTGAAACCTGCATTTTGAGAGTGAGCTTTGGGGAGTCTATAAACTAAAATATACCCATTGCCACACTGTGCATGTGTCCACTTTTAATAGATTAATAGGCAGTTTGGGAATCAGAGTAATATAGACACCTTAAGGACTTTATGGAATTTTTACTCCGGATAATAGAATTGAATTCAAGATCACAGAATATCAGACATTTTCAGTGCAAGGAACAAATCAAATTATTAAAGAGTAGATTTCCATGTTAATTCCCCAACACACTATATTAAAACAGATGCTCCTGTTTCACTCACTGTCATAGTGTCTTGTTGGCAGAGCTAGGGGCATCAGTAATTGCTGTGATGTGTGTTCCAGGCGAGAAGCCCCTGAAGCGTGGGACGGGAGACCCCTCTGTGTGGGAGGTGACGCTGAACCCAATGGAGATCCGCACCTTCCTCCTCCGAATGCACCGCAGATAGCCAATCTCAGAGCAGCCAATCACGGATCAGTAGTTCAAATCACCCAATCTCTGCGAGCCACCCGTGTCCTTACTTCAACCCTCGTTCTGGCACGGATCCAGCGAGCAGCA
The DNA here is from genome assembly GCF_013368585.1 of Megalops cyprinoides. NCBI lineage: Eukaryota > Metazoa > Chordata > Actinopteri > Elopiformes > Megalopidae > Megalops > Megalops cyprinoides. The sequence continues at coordinate 12,557,522 of NC_050583.1, read as the reverse complement.
TTTACACACTCTCTGCCCGAGTATTATCACGAAGTGCCACGTTTCTGTCCATTGTTGCGTTCTGAAGATAATCTTGTGCCTTTTGAAGATGTCTACTCAGACAGGTCTGTCTGACCCAACACAGCACTGCATATCCTCAAAAAAAACGCCTCAACCTCCTGCCACAGAGAACAGCGAGGTGCTAATGATTTTAGAACAAAAACAAGGTGTTCTCTCCACATTCTTGGATTCATACATACATTTTATTGTCTAAAACACATCACTCAGTTTCACAGTGCCATTGTTTAGCCATAAAAAAATACTCATCACCTCACCCTGTAGTCCTCATAGAGTCAGAGGCATTGGTCCCTGGACTGCCACTGGCTGAGGGGAACATCACTTCCATCGGTGTCAGTGTTGCAATCAAAGTGTTCAAAGAGTGTTGCTCACTGGAGACGTGGTTGGTTCTTACTGCACTGTTGCCTATATGTGTGTCTCTGCTTCTCTGGGCGAAGGTGGCTGTGTGTGCTGTTTCGGAGGGGTTTCAAAAGATCCAGCCTCGAGATATAGGACAGAGGCTTGCCTGACACCATCATACACCTCCCTACATCATTTTCTTTCAGGTGTTACGTGTACTGTTCAGCCAACCAATCAGCGAACACAGACGAGCTGGATTACTCTCTCACCTCTACCTATGGCCACCTTTCAGCAAACTGTGCAATAAGTATGATTTTTTTGGAAAATGCTTTTCTAATTTTTTTATTTCTTTTTTTAAACTGTGTGTTGATGAATTTGTGTTGATCACAAGCAGCTAAAATAAATCTCAGTGATTGCTATGCCTACAGTACCTGCTCATTAGCTAGAACTGTATTTGTGCTGCAGATCCTGTGTAGGATGTACTTTGTCTTCTAACAGATGTATGTCTTAACCTGTGTGCACTGTGACACAACGTACTGCCGTGTCCCTCCCATGATGAGTTTCCCCTCATCGCTACTGTTTTAGCCAGTGTCAGCATTCCACTTGCTTCTCGAGTTTTAACACTGACACGCTAACTGCTTATTTGTACTTGATCTGCTTATCTACTTGATCTCACCATTCGTACAGCAAAGGGACAGTTTCAGACGTCCGTTAAAAGGCGAAATTTGGTTAATGTAATTAATGCGAGGCAGTAGCTGGGAACGTACTGTACAGGCTGGGATCCTAAGCAATAATGTCTTAGGGGTTCTTCCCCACAACAGAGCCTAAGGTTTACCATGTGACCTCAGTGCATTCTGTGCTAAATGGATCTTCAGTTTGCCCGGGCTAAAATGTCTGCTTTCACTCATCCCTCCAAAAAAAAAAGAAAAAAAAAACGCCAAACATGGAAATGGGTGCCCTTTGTGTTCGACTGTCAAAAACACACAGACAAATGCAAACAGTTTTCCATTACCTGTGGTCCCCTCCACTGCACTTCAGGCCTGGCCTTGGAAGAACCTTTACTGTCAGCCGCTACAGCTGCCCTTACTACTGACGAACGGAAGAAAGATCACCTGAGAGTTATAGTCAGAATAATGAAAGCACAACCTCAATGAAACGAGGGAAGGGAGAGAGATGGGTTCCTCTAAGGCCAGTGCAGTAAACAGCTGCTCCACTTCAACTCTGGGGAGCTGGGGGGAGGAGGGGGAGGGGGGCCTGACGTGTGTCTGTGAATGTGACAGACGAAGGAGGAGCCGTGCTGAGAACCGGCACACAGGAGAGCTAATGGCTTAAAAGCACGCAAGCGTGCGCGCGCGCACACACACCCACGCACACTGATCGTCACAGGCATTTTATTCGCTGTTCAGGCCAGCAAAAAAAAAAAAATACAAGAGGGAAAAAAAAGGAATAAAACAACAAAGCCAGTCCCTTCCTATACATCTGCAATTTACATTATGTTACCCGTCAACTAAAACACCACAGATACAGCACATCACTGGGCTTGGAAATCCTCTTCCCATCGTTTCAAACGTGGTTCTTTTATGGAACCACAATACAACCCCCCCACCTCTCACATTCACAGCTAAGGCACACATTAATGCACACAAAACATTTCCGTCCAGCACTCCACACTGCTTTCTACTAGGAGCACGGCTTCTGGGTTTCAGCGTTTGTCGGTTTCAAACCCTTGTGCTCAACCCTGCTCCTTAAACGCCTCAAGTGGTCTTCCAAGCTCTGCTCACATCATAGGACCCTCTGCTGCAGGCCTTTGGTTTGAACTCCATAATCTCACATCTCAAGTCTTTTACCTCTGTGAACTCTTACACAATGTTTGATCGGTACATGAGACATAGGACGTACGTAACGCATTATCCTGAATTTTTTTATTGTGCATTGGGAGCTAGCAGTCCTGAGAGAGATTTTGATTGCATTCGCAGCTCGGAGCAGAGGAAGGGGCGGGGAGTCAGGGTTGGGTGAAGGTGTGAAAGAGCTGACGGCCGATGCATGGCTACCCTTCCCTGGGGGGTGGGAGCAGGACGGGAGGATGTAAACATGTTCCGCTGAGAGAATGCCATCACTCCATCTTCTCCACCTTCTCTCCTTCTCCAGCCTCCTGTTGGGGCTCGTGAGAATAGCTGCACTCCTCTCCACGTGAGCACGTACCCTGGGGGAGGAAAGAGAGGCAGGGAGACGAGGGAAAGGGGCAGGAGGGTTAGAGAAGATCCAGCCATGCCTCCATTGTTTTAAAACTTTATGTGCATATATACATGTGGCCCTGCAGAAAACATGCAGACATGGTTTGGGGCTGCAGTGTAGCATAGTGGTTAAGGAGCAGGTCAAGGTTGCTGGTTCGATTCCCCACGGGCCACTGCTGCTCTACCCTTGGGCAAGGTACATAACCCACAATTGCCTCAGTAAATATCCAACTGTATAAATAAATGGATAACATTGAAAAAAACTGTAATTGATGTAAGCTGCTCTGGATAAGAGCATCTGCTAAATGCCAGTAATGTAATGTAATGTAAAATGGTTTGTGTGGTTTCATTATCACATTATTGTCATTCAGCAGACGCTCTTATCCAGAGGAACTTACGCAGGTTAGAGTTTTTTTTTTTTTTTTAACTTTTATGGTGTTATCCATCCATTTTTTTCTCTGGATATTTACTGAGGGAACTGTGGGATAATTACGTGGCCCAAGGATACAACGGCAGTGCCTCAGTAGGGAATCGAACCAGTAACCTTTCTGTTACGAGGCCTGCTCCTTACCACTGTGCTACACATACGTGCATCCTGACACATTTAGAGTTAGCTGAAGGAACATATGTAGCGAGTGTAATGCCCTCGAGTGGACATCCTGTTCACACACCCGTGTGTGTGTGTGTGTGTGCGCGTGTGTGTTTGTGTGTGCACCTTTCTGAACTTCTTGCAGGGGTAACTCTTGAGCTGGGAAGCATCGGTGATCTGGTTCTTCCTCTTGTTCTGGTACTGCTTCCTCCTGTCCTCCAGCTCTGTCGAAATGCCCCCGCTGAGAGAGGAGGAGAGAGGGCTTTTAGAAGGACAGACCGTCACATTCACATGGACTGACAGGCAGACAGATGCAGGCGGAGTCTCCTGTGGTGACGCCCCCACACGGGGAGGGCAAAGGTGCCGGGGGTCAGTCGGGGGCGGGCAAGCGACCGAGCTCCCTCACCCCGCCTTGGCGCGGGCCTTGGGCCCCCAGTTGGCCTGCGGGTTCTCCTGGAAGCGGACGAGGTGGCGGCGCCGAGATTGGGGGTTGGCGTCTTCGCGAACTTCGAAACACGCCTGCAGCCTGAGGAGAGACAGGGCCGCAGGACGTCAACGCGACCAGACGAGACGAGCGAGGGGCAGAGAACAGAGCACCGCATGCATCACCACAGCCAGCTGTGGTCAACACAACCTCACAGCAGACCGCAATGCAAGACTATGAAAGCTGATGAAGAATTATGAATCCTATTCTTTGGCTGCAAGTAGCACTGATCAAGGCATTTTGTATACCAAAGAAAAGTCTCATTGTGCCACGAGGGCTGGAAAGAATGTTTCGGTGTAGGAGTATTCGTTTAGCAAAAGAGCAGTGGAACATCTCAGCATGTAATATAGGACAGTGAGTCACTGCACTGGTCATGTAATTTAAGAGTGTGTTACTGTGTTTGTCATGTAATTTAGAAGTGTGTTACTGTGTTGGTCATGTCATTCAGGACAGAATGTCACTGCTGGTCATGTGATTTGGGACAGAGTGTCACTATCAGCCGTGTAATTTAGGAGTGTGTTACTGTGTCAGTCGTATCATTTAGGACAGTGTGTCACTGTGTCGGTCAGTCTGCACTCACGTGGGCTCAGTGGACAGTATGCGGAACGCTGGACTCGTCTCTGACAGTCTCTCTCTCTTCACTGGGTTTTTCTTCTCCTGAGAGAACACATAGTCAAAACACAGGCCCAGATCACAGTTCAATCCCTGCCCAATCATGTAAATAATAACTCAAAATACAGTTCAAAACACAGTACGCTGACTGGCTGAACGATTCAAAACAGGACATTCACTGCACAAAGCACAGCTCAAAACTCATGCATCACCTCCAGCCTTTTCCCACAATCCTGTGCCCTTACCCAGCAGCGCATGATGTCCCAGAGTGCACTGGGGGGAGCGTCAGTCTTGAGGGCGTTTTTGCAGGCGTGAGAGAGGGACACTCTGAAGCCAGCGTGGAGGAGGGCAGACCTGAGGTAACAGATGAGGGCGGACGGGGATATTCTGAGAGGATGACGGCAACAGACAAGAGCGGAGGGAATTCTCTACACGGATGGCTGTAACAGCGGGGAGGCGGTTTGTGCGCTGCAACACGGAGGGAATGCTCTAAAAGGATGATGTTAACAGACGGGAGTGCAAGGAATGCTGTGAGGGGATGACGGTAACAGAAGAGAGCGGAGGGAATTTTCTGAGAGGATGACGGTGACAGATTAGCGTAGTGAGGCAGTCTACAAACTGCCGCATGGAGGGAATGTTCTCAACATTACATTACATTACTGTCACTCAGCAGAAGCACTTATCCAGAGCGGCTTATATGGGTTTTAATTTTACATACTATCCATTTACACAGGACGTTTACTGAGGCAATTTTGGGTAAAGTACCTTGCCCGAGGGTACAAGGGCAGTGCCCCAGCTGGGAATTGAACCAGCAACCTTTCTGTTACTAGCCCTGTGGTGCCTTACCACCATGCTACACTGCCTCCCCTATGAAAGTTGGCTGGTGTTGCAGAGGGAGGTGGGTCTGACATGGGCAGGCACTGTTGGGAAGCCCTGCGTTGCTGTACCTGAACTGCAGCAGCGGCGGGGTGTTGCAGTGCACAGTGCTGCTCAGGCTGTCGAGTGTGTAGTACAGAGGCACATCCTCCAGCTCCTGCAACACACACACACACACACCTGTCACACATGCCAACCACATGCCAATCTGTAAACCAAATGGAGAACACTGATTGTTTGAAACACTGTGACCATCACACACCTCCGTGACCATGCTGAGCATGCCCTCGATGCGACGGGACGTCCCGAATCGGGACGGGTTCCCTGACACAGCGGACAGAACCTTCTGGACGAACTGGGTGTTGTGGAGGGGCTCCGCCCACATAGGACCTCCCAACTACAGAGAGGGATGGGAAGATGAGAGGGTAAGCAATCTTTGACTGGACAAGACATTGCAGTCACCTAAAACAGTGAAGAACATAGAAATATAAAGGAAGACTATGGTTAATATTCCACCAAAAATGGCAACACCACACTCTGGCTGAGCAGACTTAAGTTTATCCCTGTGTAACTCCAGAAACTGACCTGGTGTCGGTGGCCGCAGTGCTCACAGTTTGGGCCAATAGGGGGTCCTGTGGCTGCAGAGTACTTCATACTGAAATATTACATTACATTGTTATCTTTTAGCAGGCGCTGTTATCCAGAGTGACTTACACAGGTTACAGTTTTTACATGCTATCCATTTTTACAGCTGGATATTTGCTGAGGCAATTCTGACTGAAGTACCTTGCCCAAGGGTACAGCAGCAGTGCCCTTAGCAGGTTCTGAGGCCTACTTCTTACCACTACATTACACTGTACCCAGTGCACAAACATACCAACACACACACACAGGTCACTGTGCCAATCTCCTACAGCATAACTGAAACGGCATATACTGCACACATATTACACACTCTCAGCTATGATGAAGTCAGAGAGGGGGGGGGCTAAGAGCTGCAGGGAGGTGGAAGGACAGACAGTGAGGGGGGGGGGGGGGGCCATACTGCTTGCCCTGGCTGATCCTCTTGCCCATTCTCTGCAGGTGGAAGGAGCCACAGCCCACACAGTTGTACACCAACGCCTGTTTACTGCAACACAAACCGCAACACAGCAGCACATATTAGTTTACATTTACAAACGAGCCTCGTTACTCTACACCGTTTTCATATCGCAGCCCTCTTAATGGCACCCTTTGAAAAATCCACTTGGCATTCCCCATGTTTTAAATGGACCCCCATGGAATATTACATGGGAGACCCAATTAACACCTCCTAGACCACCTACCAAAGCTGTGTGCATAAAGCCCATCCTGGGAAACTCACACTGTTAATAAGCCATCATAGTTTCATTACACAGGTTTTCACACTGTGTCAGCCTCATTTTTTTTTCTCTTTCACAATAAGTGTGCTTACAACCATCTTAAATATGCTTCCCCCTTGTTTTAATAATGCCTGAAACAATTAGCTGTAAAGAAAATGCCTGATTCTAAATGCAAAGTACACTATGGACTCTGAAGAAAGGCCTATCAAAAGACATTCCTTCCTATAGCCATCTAGCTAGATCGTTAACTAAAAGATTTTATGCATCGTTTTACATCAAAATTGGCAAATTACATCAAAATTGGTTAGCAGGAGGTGAGAAGCTGCAAGAGGGGGCAGGTTCTACATGTAAACACCTGGCAGAGTTCTTGACCATGGCCTGGCCTGTGTGCACTCTGACGAAGACGCGGATGTAGAAGTCCACGCTGACGCTGAGGAGGGGCTCAATGTAACGCTGGTACACCCCCGCTCTTTGGTCCAAACTGTGCAGGATGATACGCAGTGCCTAGAGCAAACCGCCATGTTAGACACTGACCACAACACACACACGCACGCACGCACGCATGCACACGGGCACATACACGGGCACACACACCCTGAACACTTCGCAGTAACAACATGCCAGTGTTAAGGAGAACGCGCATGAACCACCATGCATGTTGCACAGCATGCAGAAAAAGGACACGCAGGTTCCACAACATAGCACATAGAAGCCATAAACACATTATATGGCAAAGGGAGCACACAAAGCCCAGACTTAACATGACACACATAAACACCACAAGCAGCCACCTAGCACCCTTAAACCTTACGAAACAATTCATGAGCATAGGATATCATGCACAACTTATCCATAATCTAGTAGCATTCATACCGCTTTCTCAGAGTCAGTGCGTCTGGGAGCATTCACACAGCTTTCTCAGAGTCAGTGCGTCTGGAGGCATTCTGAGAGTGCGTTTGGCAGCCAGTCAGTGTGCGTTTGTCAGAAATCACAGAGCTGAGTCAGCACACTTCGCTGTGTCAGGGTGCGCTCACCATTTCATGGCAGTACTTGGCCTTGATGGAGATGGAGCCGTATTTGCTGTAGCATGTCTCTCCGCTGTTCCCCGCCATCACAGCCATGTCTGTGCACGTCACACAGAGCAGCCCTGACACGCACACACGGAACAGGAATCAGAATCAGCTCTCCCCGGATCAGGCAGACACACAGCGAGAGCATTCTAGGACCTTCTAGCAAATGAGGCCAAAGGTTCAGTGAAGAAGACCCTATCGGTGTATTAATGTGTATTTGCACAAATGTCTGTGAATATGTGCGTACCTGTTTTGCCTGCTGCGAAGTACACGTTCTATGCCATACCAATGCAGAAAGGTCTGGGAACCAGACAGAGAGACAGGCAAACAGGCTCAATCAAACTGACCTCCTTCACTGACAGCCTGCACCGCAGCATCTAGGAAGGGGGCGGGGCTGCCATAGGGGTCAAGATCGATGACGTCATAACGCTCCTTGCGCCCCCGAGCCTCGTACATCAGCATACTGAAAGAACAGGAGTGAGAACATGACGCCGTCAAATGTAAAAAGGCAACTACACGGACTCAAAGCAGGAGAGTGTGTTAGCGTTCGTGCATGTCTCAACCATGTGTTTCAGTGTATCACTGTATATCTCAGCACACTCCCCTTTGTGGATCAGTATATGCCTTACTGGGGGAGCAGTGTGTTAGCATGAGAGCGTGTGTTTACCTGGCATCCCTCTGGCTGGCCTGCAGCAGGTGCGAGACGCCGTTGTACTGGGCGTTACGCGCGATGAGTGCAGCTGCACGGGCGGAGCAGTCGTTGGCCGTCACGCTCTGCAGGCCCGGGACCTCCAGGGCGAAGCGGACAGAGCGCAGGCCCGACGCGGCCAGGCCCTCCAGCACACGCAGCCCGCGCTAAGGAGGGGGGGAGAGAGAGAGAGGATGCCACACGCTCTTCAGCTCGAGACTACGCCATAAAGGAAGCACGGCACACAGAGCATGCGCACTCTCACACAGGCTCCACTAAAACACAGAGCTTAGTACACGACTGATAATGCGCTTTACTTGCTGAATCATGTACATGTCCTTGTTTTCGTACATCATTTCTTGCTGTTTTGTTAAATGCACCTCACATTTGCACACTGGAAGTTGCTCTGGATAAGAGCATCTGCTACACGACAAAATGTAAACATACACGTATACACACACACGCAGACACACCCACCCCTTAAACCCACCCCCAACTGCACAGACACATACTCCAATACCCAGGGAAAGCCACAGACAAACTCATCTGTGTATGCACACAGAGTAACCATGAGAGAGAGACAAGACATGTAATACACTCTCAGAGAGATCACTATACATGCCTCCAGGTAGAAAGGACTGTACTGTTATTGCCTTTGCCAGGACTCTGGTGACAGGTGGAAAAGAGTGACACCAGCCTGACAGCCCCACAGCCAAGCACAGAGTGATACCTCGTAGCGCTCTCCCACGACAGCCGTCTCGGTCTCCTGTCCCGCCTTCTGCTCCCCGTCCTCCTGCTGTCCGTCCTTCTCCTGCTCCTCGGTCCCCTGGCCGTCATCGGACAGACTGACGACCACGCGCTCCTTCTCCCCCGGCACCAGCACCCGCACCCCCCTCTTTGACAACTGCTCCCGCGCATACTCTGTGATCACGGCACACCTGGGGACACAAAGAGAAATGCCAAAAACTGAAAAAGAAGACCACAAATGCCCAATTCACACCTCACAGCTCAAGAAACTCTGGTGGGTCTTCACTCTGCGGCCTTGGGTACCACTCCAATTCAGGGTATGTAATGATCAAAACACTCCAAGTGAAACTATTAACGCTTTATTTCTGAAACTGTACAGTACAACTAAACCACAATAACTGACACACGTATACACAGACCAGCAGCACCAAGAGTTTACCAAATTGGAAAAACTGATATAGTACATGGCTTGCAGCTTGTTCCTAAGCCTATTCCTGGAGTATCTGGCACACTGCAACATAACTCAGAGATTGGGACAGTATGGGTGATAGATGGAGGGTAACTCACGTCAAGTCTCTGTTGAACTCCTGCACAGGGTTGTAGAAAACCTCATTGGCACTTGGAAACAAGATGGCTGCTTTACCCTCTTTCACCACGGTCTCGCCGGGCAACAGTCCCGTGCCTTGGTTGGATTCAGCTGGAGAGCTGGAGAGGCCCTTGACCCCACAATCCAGAGGGGTTCCGGCGTCTGTAGCGACTTCAGGTTTAACGTCTGATCCGCAGACAGCGGTGGTTACATGGGAGTCTTTAGGGGTTGTGAAAGGATCCATGATCCTCAGTCCTCTGTGAGATGTGACGCCTGCTCCACTCGGTGCCTTCAGAATAGCGTTCCGCACGCTGGACACGGGCGCACGCCGGGCAGTAAAACACACCAACCGCGCGGCGCTGACCAGCATAAAGCAGCGCTAAGGTTCCACTCCTGCTTGAGACAGACGTAGTTAAACCTTTAGATACAATAACGTTGCATCATGTCACGAACTGTCCCAAATGCTCACCACGGGCAGAATCGCACATCAGTCAAACAACCGGCATGAGCCAACATAGCAAGCAAACACAATCAACACTGCGGTTAGCCACTATGACAGGCTGACAAACGCAGTGCAGTTGGTCGTTTGACGCAGTTAGGAGAATTAACCCCTCTCAAATTTAATTCGTGTTTCGTGACTCTGAGACAGATCGTGCTGTTAGCAAGCTAGCTTGTTAAGCTGTTTCACACGAAAACTATATCCGCCTTGCAGTACAATGTAAAATGAACCCTTACCACGGTTTGGTGGTATTTTTCAATTGACAGAATATATTTTTTTCCAGAAAATGTCCTTCAAACGTTGATTAGATCTGCAAATGTCGCTTACACCACACTCTTGCAGCTACCACGAAATGCTACAGAATCGTCACATGTACGCAGACATGCTGGAACGGGAACTACGGAAGCTGCATGGGTCCGCTCTGGGTGGAAACGCCACCGGATGCGTCTGTGAGTCGGGTAATGTAAGGACACGTATGGAACAGAGGGGGGCATTCATACTTCTTCGCGTAGTACATGGAACAAATGCTTTTAACAGGTCTGTACCTGATTTACTGTTGCCTTTTAAAGTATTTGTAGCTAAGTATATGATACTGACTACTATGACACAGCAAGAAAAATACCATATTATAACAATGATCTATTTTGATTCAATTCAAAATCAGAAGTTGAGTGACGTATTTAAATAAAGATACTTCTCCTCATGACTCTAAAAGAAAACAACAAATCAGTTTTAACAAAGGACAGGAAATATACAAAATTATTAGATATCTTTGTATAGATACGTGCGTACAAATAATATTTAAAAATGGCAGGGATTGCAGCCACGAAAGAAACTAGAGAGAGCATTTCAGATTATTTTTGTAAGAATTTCTTAATTTTGTAATAATTAAGGAATGTTTGGTGAATGGTCTTCCCTAATCTATCATTAAATCATTTATGGATACTGTTCATAAGATATGGTGCCACGAACATAAGCTATGTACATGCTTCCAATTTACAAGACACGAAATTCATAGTAATAGAATATGATGAACAATTATATACGCGCATGTATATGTTATGTAGATACAACTTCTTACTCCCCTATTCCTCTATGTTATACTGCATATAATGAGATAAAATTATGTCTGAATACACCAATACGTCATGTATTGGTTCTGTATTTCTCTAGATATCCTCACTTTTTATAAATTACGATCTGAACTTAAACGTTTAAGAGTACGCGCTCTGCTTCAAAATAATAAGATGCATGAAAACGTAGGGGGCTTGTTTAAGGCTATGGTGGTACAAAATAAATGCAATTGTTACAGTCTTCAAACTCATATTCATACACTATTATTATTATTATTGTTATTATTATTATTATTGCTGCTGTTGTTAGAATGTTATTGTTTTGTTATCCAGGTCCTCTGGGTTGCATTTTTATGGGTTGCATTCCTATAGATTATATTACATTATGTCAATCAAAACCATTGACATAAATGCATTTTGAAAATTACTTATGTGACAAATTCGCTAGGTAAGGATACTGGTCTACAATTTTGTCTGAGGAAAATTAAACTGACTACCGTTTATGTCGTAAAATAAAATAACACATTATTAAGTAGCTCCAGTTGTGTTCATGCGGACGTTGCTTGGCATTCTGTGCACTCTCTGTTCAGACCCCTAGGGGTTCACCTGCTGGAGTCTAGACGCACTGAAATAGCCCACTTTCCATAGCATTGGTGTGTCTGTCCCTCACACACAGTGAAAGAGGCGGGTTTTTTGCTGTTGCAGTATACACAGAGAGACCACGGCCACCATCACAAGCCACAGAAGATCTTAATCTAAGGTGCGTCTATATGCTCGTACGCGTGATCGAGACAGAGAGGGGAATCATCCGTCTGTGCGATCGGTGACATCTGCGATCTTCACCCCTCTGGGAAAGCGTTTGCCCTCGATAACTCTGCGCTCGCCGTCTCGCCTTTGCTCACAATGAATGGCTGCCTGTAGCGAGAGAGAGGGAGAGAAAGCTTCTGACTCCTCCATTGAAACACTTTCCAGCGGCATACAGTGAGGGGGTGAGTTTTTACCAGGCTTCACGCCGGCTTGTCGGGGTCGCGTAGGGCAAACCGGTACCGTGTGGGAGACTGGACAGCCAGCCGTTGTTTAGCGCCTTGGCTTTGGGGGAAATCGGATCGGTTCGGAGTGGTTTTTGGGGGTTATTGTTTTTGGGAAGGTGTGTGATGGGGGATGGGCTCACAGGGAACGGCACCAACAAAACTTTAACCACTTCAGTGGCATCACAGCTATCACCTCGGGTTGGCGCTTCCACCCGCGCCGCGAATCACTTAGCAACTTTAAAATACAAGATTAGAATATTGCTCTAAATACATGGGAGAAGTGGCCAGTAAGTAGCTAGCCAAAGGTATATGATGGAAATTTGAATTTGAGATAAGGATGGTGTACATCACGTACCGGCGATAAGTGGTTAAATGGTGTCTTGTCTAGCGACTTCTAACCCCCCTCCTCCTCTTTCAGCGCTGGTTTAGTCTGGCTCGCCCCCAGTTGCTGCATTTGTCCCGGGATGACCTGTTGATGTCGGGAAAGATGGAGCGTGTGGGGGGATGTGACTAGCCCCCCTTCGCCGCCCCCCCCCCCCTCCCTCCCCAACACCATCGCCGCCGCCGCCAAAAATATAAATAAAAATCGAACATTTAAATAGATAGATTTGACGAATTCTTATTGTTGTTGTGGCTTTCCTCTGAAATACAACCCCGTTCAAGATAAGCAGATTTTTTTCTGTTTTCTGCGAAAGAATAATGCGTGTGTGCTGCCGAACCTAAAATTTGACTACAGTCAGAAGATCCCGTCTCTGTAGGCCCTAGGATGTAACTCAACCCGACATCGCATTGCATTGGCACAGACAGTGCGAGAGCGGCGGATGTGGACTCTTAAATAATTTATTTGTTTGACTATTTTTGTGTCAGAATTTATGTGGGCGTAGTAGTTAATAGCGGGGAGGCGCTGCATCGGCAGTGAAAATCGGGGGATTCTGTATTTTTTTCGTCGGCTGTCGTTCCCCTGGCCGTGCCAATTGAGCGCCCCAGTCCTACCGGGCAAAGATACTGGCACACGACGGGGCACCGCCAGCTTGCTAACGAGACCGCTTTGCAGTTTTCCAGCTGCCGACCCGAGCTAAACACGACCGGGGAGGCATAACTTGCACTTCCTACACTTGAGGTTTGCAATTAGTGATGATTTCTTTTCCATGTAGCTATTTTATATCAGTCATGCTTCGGGGAAGGGGGGGTTACATCACAATATCGCTAGCGGAGTTAGCTGCACCAGCAGGCAAGCTAATAATTGCTGAATTCTGTCTGCACGAGCGATTTGGAATCCGATATCAGTAATAGTTTTAATTAGAGTACTAGAAATAGAAACATTAAACATTAACGTGAAATGGGATATAAAATTACCCAGAAGTTATGTTTAGCTCGCTAACTATACATTGTAACATTTCGCTACCTTAGCTAACCTCTTAACCAGGAAATGGAATGTCACCAGACATGGCTAGTCGATAAATTGTTAGAATTTTTCCTCAGATGTTGGCAACATTTTTACATAGGTGCAATTAGTTATACAAGGTTAGGGTCATGATTACATTTTTTTTAGTTTATTTAAGCAAATTTAATTGAAAGCAGACGTCCAAAGAGGAATTTTACCTTCATCTAAAACAGTGAGAGAAGCAATAATTAATAGAAAACAGTTTCTGTATTTCCTGTAGTTATATGCTGTGAAGGTATACTTGTGTGGTGACATGCTGAACCGCTGTGTTAACGGGTTGGGGCGTCAGTCTTTGAAACATATGCATTGGGGCAGAAAACTTGTTAGTGGGGTAAACTTAGGTGACCTTCTTGCCCTTGATCTGTTGAGTGTCGGGCACGTGCATTTCTTAAGTCACTGAGTGGCACTTAATATGAAAATGAATGCATCCGGAATGTTGATGCCATGGCCCGTGCAGACTTCCTCTCCTGCCCCCGTGTCAGAATTAGCCTTGCTAAACCAATGTGATTCGGTGACAGAACGAAATGTACCTTTGATTTATTTTATTGTGACCACCTGTCCTTGTGCATGTTTTAGCTGCGTGTGTGTGTATTTCCCTGAGTACATTGATATGAGCTATTAAAAGTGGGAGGGTCATTTCACAAGCTCAGGATCAGGCAGCACTGCTCGGTCTGTGTAACGCTAGCACTTGATTTAGTGTTCATGGTCATGTTGCAAGGTAAGGTAGGGGCAGTAGACACAGAATTTATTTAAAAGTTAGAAAATGCTGATTTGTTTAATTAAACTATCAGCTTACTCCAAAAATCTTATGAAAAACTTCCTTGCTGGGTTCCCAAATTTAGCATCGTAACTGTCAGACGGTGTGAAGTCCCTATTATTAGTTCTGAGTGTACTTGAATCTGTTTTAAATGTCTCTGCGTTGTGTCCTGGTTTCACCACACAATTCCCGTCCTGCATCTCAGGTTTGCTGTTCCTCGTAGATAACTGCAGACTGTAAGAAAGCAGATGCCCAGCTTTATTATATAATCACCATGATGATATTTTCCTTTTTATATATAAAAAAACTACAGTCATTGAAAAAGTTGCAGACATCGAAACATTAAATCACTATGTCCCTTGTGTTGGGTAATTGTCCAGGATAATTGTTACGAATAACCAAAGAAAGTATAAATGGTAATAATTCTGCTATTAACACTGGTAGTCTGGTGGTGGTATTGACAACAGTAAAGACTCCGTCTGGTGGTGGTATTGACAACAGTAAAGACTCCAGGGATGGAAATGGCAGTCCTGGTGCACAGCAGTTTGGCTTTACTGGAATCAGGTTAGTGTACTGAGCAAAATCTGTCTGGTACATGAACCTGCTTCTAGTAAAACCTGGAGTGGCTCGACCTCTTATTCCCTGGGTGTGCTGCCTTATCTGTTATCTGTCATTCTTAGTATGTTGTTAGGTAGGTTTCTGTCACTGCTATGTATGTGTACAGTGTCATACTTTGTCCCAGGGCAGTGGACGTCAGTGGAAGTGCCCATGAGCATCTATCTGCCTGTGTAGACGAACCTGATTCCATTTGCTTTATCTAAATTGGCCATAACTTGTGCATTTTATGTAACCTGCAATATTCATGAAGCGTCATCACATGAAGTGCCAAATGAGATGTCTCCTTATGAACACACTAACTTTCTGCTAAGGTACTGTTGGGAGCCCAGAGGTTGTGGTTAAAGCTAAAGCTGAAGTTTAAAATTTGGAGACCAGTTCTGATAGACTTCAGAAATAAATGTAGAGCGAGTTTCCTCGTTTCAGATTGCACAGGTAACATCAATTAGTGAAGTTCATAGTGTGTGGTGGGTGTGGGGGGACTCAACAGTAATAAATCCAGGTGACACCAGCACCTGTGGATTGGATTCAGCATGATATCAATATTTCAAGTGTATGTTAAGAAGCATTAGCAAAAATAGGACGTATAGCCCACCAGGGATAGAGTTGGACAACCTGTGTGTATGTGTGTGTGTGTGTGTGGAATAAATATGTATGTAAATGTGTGTTCGTATATACATTTGCGTGTTAGTGTGTGCGCGTGCACTTAAAACCTGTCACTTAGGATCATTAGACTTCAGTGGACTATTTCAGCCTGGTACACTTACTAAAGTTAATAACATAATGTTAACTGGACACAGGAGTGTAGTAACCTCTCGTTCTCTCTCTCTCTCCCGTCGGGCAGATTCTGTGGTGCTGGGCATAGCACCATGGCTCAGACGCTGCAGATGGCGATCCCAAATTTCGGTAACAACGTCCTGGAGTGTCTGAACGAGCAGCGGCTGCAGGGGCTGTACTGCGACGTGTCGGTGGTGGTGAAGGGCCACGCCTTCAAGGCGCACCGCGCCGTGCTGGCGGCCAGCAGCTCCTACTTCCGGGACCTCTTCAACTCGGGCAGCAAGAGCTCGGTGGTGGAGCTGCCGTCGGCCGTGCAGCCGCAGAGCTTCCAGCAGATCCTATCCTTCTGCTACACGGGCCGCCTCAGCATGAACGTGGGCGACCAGTTCCTGCTCATGTACACGGCCGGCTTCCTGCAGATCCAGCAGATCATGGAGAAGGGCACCGAGTTCTTCCTCAAGGTCAGCTCCCCGAGCTGCGACTCGCAGGGGCTGCACGCCGAGGAGACCCCGCCCTCCGAGCCCCAGAGCCCCGTCACGCAGACGGCCGCCGGAGGGGCGGCGGGGGCCGGCGGGGGCGCGGGTGCGGCTGCCGCCACCGCCGCCGGGCGCCCCGCCTCCTGCCTCACCCCGCTCCCCCTGGTGTCGCGCGTCAAGATGGAGCAGCAGGAGTCCTCCTCCCACTCGGTGGTGTGCACCCCCGTGGCTAAGCGGCTGTGGGAGGGGGGCAACCGCGAGGCGGGCGGCGGCTCAGGGGGCGGAGGGGGCGGGGGCATGAGGAAGGCCGCCCGCTTCTCCCAGGAGGCGGCGAGGGGCGGCGGCCTCCAGTCTCAGGGCGGCGCGGGCGCCCACACCGGGAGCACCACCAACAGCAACAACAACAACAACACCACCTCTGAGGGCACGAGCCCGGGCAACCTGAGCGCCTACACCAGCGACTCGCCCATCTCCTACCACGACGACGAGGAGGAGGAGGAGGTGACGGAGGACGGCACGGAGGAGCAGTACCGACAGATCTGCAACATGTACACCATGTACAGCATGCTCAACGTAGGAGCCGCAGGTGAGAGGGTGCAGCAGCCACGCAGAGCCAGCCACTTACAAGGAGTGTGGATGGAGCTGGCATGCGTTCAAAGGGAGCTTTTCAGGTCATGCATTCTCATTGCTCATTATACCTCTTGTTATGTTACATTTAGAAATTTAGTTGATGCTCTTATCCAGAGCGGCTTGCAGTACAAAGGTTCAAAAGTACATGTAGGAAGTCCACATAACGTGTGGATCCATCACAGATTGCCAGAGTAACCACTGTCATATTCAGTACATAATAAAATGCTACAGTAGTCAACAAAATGTCAACAACTAATGTCAAAATGCTCTGGCGGTTGTTTTGAATCGAGAAAGTGGGAGAGAGAGAGAGAGAGGAGAAGTAGGTGTAAAGTGCCAGGGCATTGTGGGTAAGTGTAGGTGTAAGTGCCAGGGCGTTGTGGGTAAGTGTAGGTGTAAGTGCCAGGGCATTGTGGGTAAGTGTACGTGTAAAGTGCCAGGGCATTGTGGGTAAGTGTAGGTGTAAAGTGCCAGGGCATTGTGGGTAAGTGTAGGTGTAAGTGCCAGGGCGTTGTGGGTAAGTGTAGGTGTAAGTGCCAGGGCGTTGTGGGTAAGTGTAGGTGTAAGTGCCAGGGCGTTGTGGGTAGGTGTAGGTGTAAGTGCCAGGGCATTGTGGGTAAGTGTAGGTGTAAGTGCCAGGGCGTTGTGGGTAAGTGTAGGTGTAAGTGCCAGGGCGTTGTGGGTAAGTGTAGGTGTAAGTGCCAGGGCGTTGTGGGTAAGTGTAGGTGTAAGTGCCAGGGCGTTGTGGGTAAGTGTAGGTGTAAGTGCCAGGGCGTTGTGGGTAAGTGTAGGTGTAAGTGCCAGGGCGTTGTGGGTAAGTGTAGGTGTAAGTGCCAGGGCGTTGTGGGTAAGTGTAGGTGTAAGTGTCAGGGCGTTGTGGGTAAGTGTAGGTGTAAGTGTCAGGGCGTTGTGCGTAAGTGTGTGACGGTCGCCGGTGGCTGATTGGGCGTCGTTGCTTTGTGTGCCGGCAGCCGGCGAGCGCGTGGACGCCCTGCCGGACCACCTGACCACGGACACCCGCAGCAGGATGCGCATGCGGCAGGACCTGGCCTCGCTGCCCGCCGAGCTCATCACGCAGATCGGCAACCGCTGCCACCCCAAGCTCTACGAGGAGGGAGACCCCGCCGAGAAGC
Organism: Megalops cyprinoides; assembly: GCF_013368585.1. NCBI lineage: Eukaryota > Metazoa > Chordata > Actinopteri > Elopiformes > Megalopidae > Megalops > Megalops cyprinoides. The sequence continues at coordinate 12,539,447 of NC_050583.1, read as the reverse complement.
TGGAGCTGGTCTCAGGTCAGCCTCGCTGCCGCTTCACCGCTGTCTGTAGACTGCAGCTGATCGCAGATCATCAGTTACACTGTTCTCTATTGCATTTGCACTGGTTTCTGTTGCATCTCAGATCATCAGTTACACTGTTCTCTATTGCATTTTGACTGATGCTACTCTCGGGTCAGTTTCACTGCTCCTTATCACTGTTTCCAAACAGATTCATTGGTTAAGTACTCTACCTTTCTGTTTTAGTATCTGAAATAATATAAAGGAAAAGAGATCAGACATAGCTGCTCTTCCATGAGGGTTACGATGCGACAGTTTCCGCCACATCTTCATTTAAAGGTCTATTCATGCGTGCTCCGTCCAGTCTCACTCCACTGAGCACCTGATATCCTACAGAATATCACTTTATATACTCTCGCAGTCCTTTGCCATCACGGCTGATTGCACTGTGAGTTGTGAAGTGCTTCTCTCTAATGTAGTGGGTGTGTATGTCTTTGTGTGTGTATGTCTTTGTGTGCGTGTGTGTCTCTGGTGTGTTTGTGGTCTGCAGGCACCAGCGTCTTCATCACACGGGCCCAGCTGATGAACTGCCATGTCAGTGCAGGGACTCGGCACAAAGTACTGCTGAGGAGGCTGCTGGCCTCTTTCTTCGACCGGTGAGTTCGCCTCCTGCCTCACGCCCCTCGTTACATTCCGTGTCTGCACTACATTTAATCGCGTTGTTGTCGTTTAGCCGTTATCCAGAGAAACTTGCACAGGTTACAGTTTTCGCGTGTTATCCATTTATGCAGCTAGATATTTACTGAGTACCTTGCCCAAGAGTACAGCATTGGTGCCCCAGTGGGGAATCAAACCAGCAACCTTTCAGTTACAAGCCCTGCTCCTTACTACAACTCTACACTACCTTTGCCACTGCCCTGTGGGGGCAGGGGGGAGCCAGTGGCACAGCAGCCACCGCTGAACGGGTGACATACTGTTATACAGTTCATATACTGTTCACAACACAGCGGACATAGGGATTCTCAAAATAATTTGTGCAGTGGCGGCTGCTTACTGCAATTATACTGTATGCGTTTGTGTGCTTGTATGTGCATGTGTGTGCGCGTGTGTGTGTGATTCGTGCGTGCGTGTCTTTTGTCTGTATGTGAGTGTTTGCATATGTGTGTGGCTTCTGACCGTCTCCCTCTTTCCACAGGAACACTCTGGCCAATAGCTGTGGCACAGGCATCCGTTCCTCGACCAATGACCCCAGCCGCAAGCCGCTGGACAGCCGAGTGCTGCACGCCGTCAAGTGTGAGTCTGCTGTTCCGCGTGCGCGCGCACACACACACGCACACAATAAGGATTATTTAAACTCAGTGCTTGTTACAGTCCATTGTAGTCATCTATAACACAGATATACACGAAAGTGACCTTAAGCACATCTGGAAGAGCCTACAATAAATTCACACCTCAAACAGTTAGAGTCGTGTGGATTGTACATACTCTGCACCACATATCTGTGCAGATAAAAGTAAACCTGCCCCAGACACACGCTGGCTTCGGCCGCGCGGTGCTCTCTGGTCTGTGTGGGCCCGGCGTGACTGAGTCCCCGCCTCCCGTTGCAGTTTACTGCCAGAACTTCGCCCCGAGCTTCAAGGAGAGCGAGATGAACGCCATCGCGGCCGACATGTGCACCAACGCGCGGCGCGTGGTGCGCAAGAGCTGGATCCCCAAGCTGAAGCTGCTGATGGCGGAGGGGGACGCCTACTCCAGCTTCCTGCCCGACACGGTGAAGATGGAGGAGGACGGGCTGGGGCCGGACGGCTTCGAGGCCGCCGGCCTGGAGGCCGGGGCCTCCGGCGAGGCGGGTGCCTCCAGCGAGGCCCTGCAGGGGGTGGGCGGAGACAGCAGCACTTTGTTTTAGTGAGTGACCCTGGTTAAACACCACCCCACCCACCCCCCTCCTCCCTCCCACCCGAAACCCCAACCCTACACCCTCCCCCCAACCCCACACCCTCCCATCCCTTGTCCCAGAGCCCCTTGGGTCACCCTGGGAGGGAGGGGGAGAGGCGGGTGAGGTGATCAGAGTGGGTGGGGGGAGGAGGGAGGGTGTTTCCAAGAGAACAAGAGATTGACAGCCCAACCGCAGCGTGTGCGGCCTCTCCTTCTCCCTGGTCTGCTGTTAACGTTTTTATTTCGTACCACGGGCAACAACAGTGCCAGAGGTGGGCTGCGGCGTCGCTTATCAAGGCCCGCCCCCTCCATATCAAAAAAAAAAAAACACATTCCCCCTGTGGGGCGGGGCCAGGGGTGGGGGCGGGGCAGGTGGGGGCCCGCGAGTCTGAGAACACTGTCCACATTCTGAATGTATGTCGTCAGAGGCGTCGGGGGCCGGCGTCGGGTGACGTCAGATTGTATCTTATCCCCCGAAACGAAACCGCGACCAGTGGTGTCCGAGGGACTCTGGCAGTCCCGCTGCGGGGGGCTCGTGCTGGGAACACTGGGTGGATGAATCTGTGTGTCCCAGCACCCTCCATCCCCACCCCCACCCCACCCCCCACCCCCTCGAACCCTCAGTGTCGCGTTTTCCCCAGAAAGTCGACCATTTCTTTTTACTTTCCTTTTTATATCATTTTTCTTTGTTTTTCCACTGTGTGTAATAAGCAAAGGGTCCCGCGACCGAGGGAGTTGTTACTGAAGATTGTAAAGAAAAGAGGCATGGAAGACACCCATGTGTCGAGATTATATTTATCTATATGCACATATCTATTATGTGTGTGGAGAAGCAGAGATGGATTATTTTAAACTCTCCTTTTCAGACTGAATTGTTTGTGAAGTTAATCCCCCCCCGCTAAAGATTTTAACTGATCAACAAAAACAACTATTATTATTATAATTTTCTTTGCTTTAGCAAATCTTATCCAAATACAGTGTTGTTTTTGTTTGTAATGTTGCCCAGACTCTGTGATGTGAGTGTGTGTGAGGGTGAGTGTCTGTTTTTGGATGAGACGGCACCATATTTTTCATGTGACCCGTGACTGGGATCCAGGGGGGTCCTGCCCCCCTCCGGACCCCCCCACTCCCTGCGGAGGGGATCGGCCTCGACCCCAGTGACCCCCCCAAGGTTTTGCAGGCGGTTGTCCTGGTCTGGTTGCCGTGTCACGCGCCATCCTCAGCAATAATTCACCCACGTGTCTGGCCCCTGCTTGCCCTAAACACACGAGCGCCTTTGCCGTGCTGGTCCGGGGCCGTGAAGGCATTGCTGAGTCGATTGGACGCTGCTGTAGGCACGCCTCCAAAAGGGGCGGTCCTCTCTGTGACTCCCACCGGCTGTTGTTCCTCGCACTGACGTGCCAGATTCCAGCCCTCTGCTCCAGGGGCTGCCGCTCTGTCGGCAGGCTGGGCGGGCGGGAGCTCATTTGCTCTTTGGTGCCCTCGGCCTCCGCGTGGTGACAGCCAGTCTGTGGGGGCGTCCGCGTCGCACACTCCCTGATCATTGGGGGCGAAGCTCGGGAGTCAGTTTAGCATCTGTCAGTCCCAAACAGGGAAAGGGGCACACGCATTAGAGCTCTGTGTCTCCCACCTTTTCCACGTGTAGGTGTGGGAGGAGGAGTCGGGGCACTACACTTGTCCCATCATGCACTGGGACCCTTACAGGCCCCGTCCCTCTGATGCTGACTAATGCGGAGCCCCCAGAGGATGCAGTTTGTGCTCCTGTCAGGTGAGGGCTGCTAGGAGGAGAGAACTTAACTATGCGAGTTCAGTGTGGAGGCTGTATGTAAGTGTTGACTTCAGTTTGACCAAGGTGTGGGCAGGGAGCATAGCCTGTTTTACGTGACTTCAGAGGAGTGACGCTAAAGCCAGACCTTGACTCATTGCTGAGCCCCGGTGGAAGTGGCATTTTGCTCACCAGGTGATGTTGTGAGGACGCCTGCAGGATTGGTCATCACTGCGAACCTCCTGATCTGATGAAAAAAAAAAAGACACACCAGACATCACTTAAAAACATTTGAAATGGTGCCGCTTTACGTTTGGGACACAGGTCATGGCAGACACTAAACTGCTGGCAAAGACGGGAGCTGGCAGTCGTCACAGTTTCTTTGACATGGGTTTTACTGAGGAGGGAAAATTCCATTCCTAATATTGTATAGAAGTTGCGCTTCAGTGGGAACAGCTGACTGAATGTGTTGTGCAGTGACCAGAATGGCACAGGCCCACCACGTGGTTTTGCTGGGTGTCCGTACATCCAGCGAGACTCAGAAAGTACCCCGGGGGCTTTCCCCACTGCGGGGCAGATGAACGCAGCAGGCTTCAGGGCCCATTGTGTGTGCGAGTGAAGCACCCGTTAAGTAAAACGCAGTCTGAGGCTGTCAAAGAATGGTCTTTTAACCCTGGGGGGAAAAAAATCATTCAGTTCAAGTTTTATTAAGATATCAAGTTTTTTTAGATTATGGCAGGTTTGTGGCTGAAAGGCTGAATCGCAAAGGACTGTTGTTCCTGGAAGCACACAGACGTAAACGTGTCTTGTGAGAACCCTTCGACAGGGCTTTGGGGGGGGGGGGGGGGGGGGTCAGCTGTGACGGAGAAGCGAAAGGAGTGTTACGCAGACAGGGTCTCGTCTTCCCGCGGTGGCGGTGGTGCTGTGCTGGAGAGACTGATCCGACTTTTGTACATGAGAAAGAGAGAAATTTGCACACTTGGGAAATGTGTTTCAATGCTGCCTTAAGGAAAAAGAGTTTGTGCCTGGGAGCTGAAGACATTGCCGGTCTCCTGGAATGGGGAGGGGGGGGGGGACTGGGGGAGGAGGAGGGGGAGGGTGGCTGCTGACTGGGTCCGTGTGGATGCGTGCGCTCTGATATGTTGATTTCTGATCCCGTAGCATTGTTCACGGCTGTGCCCAGAGGCGTGCACGCGTGCATGTGTGCGTGTGTGTGTGTGTGTGTGTGTGTCTGTGAATGCGGAGGGGGGGTGGGGAAGGGGGGCGTTGTGCGTGTGCCTGTGTGTTGCGGAGGAGGGGAGACGTGTGTGCGTGTCCGTGTCGGCGCGTGTGGGTGGGCGGGCAGGCGGCTGCCTGGCTCTGTGTCGAAGTGGGGACGCAAAGGCCCTCCGTTTCTCTCGTCTGACTCATCTTGAGCGACACGCAGTGCAGACGCAAGCAGAGCGGGGGAGGGTGCTGTGAGGACACGCGTGCACACACACACACACACGCACGCGCGCACACGCAGGCAGGCACAGCTGGCAGGGAGACATCGCCTAGACAGCTACATCAAACAGTTACGCCTTAGCAAAACAAACCATCAAATCTCATTGAAGCCCTAATCTGATTTGCCTGTTCATTTTTTTGTTGAATTTAATTTTCACTTCATGACCCAAATTTAGTAAATGGGTGTGTGTGCGTGAGAGAGAGCATGCTGTCATTTTTGTGTGTGTGTGTGTGTGTTCCTGTCTAGCAGCAGATGGGAATGCTGGGTAATGGGGTGGGCACAGTTTCCCCCAGGAGACCTAGACCGTGTTTTTTTTCTGCACCTTTTCTATCGCATAAAATTATGATGGTCTACATTTCAGAGGCTCGGCCAGTACGGAATGTACAGAGTTAAAAGTGATTCCTGATGTAAATATTGATGAGACTGTCAGACTGATTTTTATCGTTGTAGATTTTGGGGGGTGGGGTTTGGGGGAGAGGGTGGTTGATCGACGATTCTGCTTTTGAAGAGGCCTGCATGTTCGACGATACTTAAAGGCGGACAAAGGGTTTGTCGTTGACAGTTATCGATTATCTCTCTCTGCCCAGAGATGGGGATGGAGGGGGGCAGGTAACTGAGGGAGATATGATCCCATGGCCTTGCTACAAAGATGCGTGCGTGTTTAAAGGGGGGGGTTGGGTTACGTCTGAATGGACAGACCAGGCATCTCTCTAGTGTCGCTGGACAACTTCGGCGGAGCTGGGCGGAAATTCAGACAGGAAAGTGAAGGGATATTTCCTCGGTATGTTTGTGTTTTTGTAAAAGTGCTGGGAGCCCGACTGGGCTCTTACTGAAACTGCTACTGAGAGACAAGGAGGGAACGAGAGATATGGAGTGTGGGACCGTTACGCGCTCCGTAAGCACACGACCGACAACAAGGACTGTGTCCGGGTCTGGAGGGAGCGCTGCGAAGCTCCAGACGGCGATTGTTGCTTTTTACCTAAAGTTTTTATTTGTATTTTTCTTTTTTTTTTTTTCTCCAACAAAGTAAATACTTGTAGTGTTAGGTTGTTCAGACTACTACTAATTCCATGATTAACGAGTAGAGTTGCCAATTCTTTTTATAAAAGGAAAGAAAAAGCCGAAGTGTATGATAGTTAGAGAAAGAGTATGGGATATTTTTGCATTGTGTATATGATTGAAGTGCTGGGGGGTGGGGTGGGTGGGGAAGGGGGGAGGGGGTGTCAGCTTGGTCCCAGCCAAGGAGCTTGTTGATGGCCCTATTATCGCTGTGGGGGGGGGGGGGTCATTAAGTACTGCTGAGTGTGAGGGGAACGGGCCCCTTTTCTGGAGAGAATGTAATAACAAGAGGCCCAAGCCTGCCTCCATCTTGAAAAAAAAAAAAAATCAAACCAATGTTGAATGAAAGCAGGAGGCTGCCCTATGTGAAGCTTGCGCACGCAGCTAGAAACCCTGTCTGTTGGAGGCGCCCGGCGCCAGTTGGTGTTGAGTAGTGTTGCCGCAGCATGAAGATAGGCTTTGACTGATTCCAGCCATTACCAGCATCCCACCAGCAGGGGGCAGCACACCCCCAGAGAGGCACCAGGTTATGACAATTACTCCAGGCTGGAAAATACCCTTACTTCACTTGTTTAAGTGCAATTTGGAAAAAAAGGCTTTTAAATGCTTTCAGCAAAGCTACCAGCTGGTTGGTAATTCGTGTGGTTAATTTGTATTTCGTGGCTGCCGTAGTGCAGACACACCAGCTAGCTGGGTTGTGGAGGCAGCGCTGTCAGGGCCAGGGCGATCTTAAATGGGGCATTCGCCCCGTTCTCTAGCTTTCGGGGCAAAGACGTGAGCAATGGAAGTGGTCCTGTCTTGTTTTAAATCTAGTGTTCTCATGGGGGTTTTCAAATGCGTCTTTATTAAAACTTAAAAATAAATTAAAAAAAAAAACATTGTGATGTAAGCAAAGAGCTGACCTTTGACCTTTATACTAAAGAAAAGAGGAAAATGTGTTTATAGACAAAGGAAAGAAGACGGGATGATTGAGTGGAGTGTCCTGTGAATAAGAGGTGTCTCTATAGCAGGATCCATGAGCTCTGTTTTCTGTCTTGTCTGCCTGTCACCCCTTCCACACGAGGGAGGGGGGGAAAGCACCTTTTGGGTTGGCCTTCACTGTCTTCGGACTGTGAGTCAGCAAACCGGCACCTTCTGTTGAGTTTTATTGTTTCAAAGTGTGTGGAGGGGTGGCAGTAGGGGGTTGGTTGGTGGGGTGGGTGGGTGGATATGTGTTACAAGTTTTTTTTTTTTTTTTTTTTTTTTTTCCTAAGCTGTTTTGTTTTACATTAACCCCCCACCCCGCCCGCCTCCTTCCCCTCCCCAGGCAGGCTCTAGGGGAGGTGGTGAAAATGAAGGGGTGGGGGTGGGAGAGGGGAGTCCTCTAAACGATAGGGTGTGATGCTGGGGAAAGGGTTTATTTTTTCGGTTTGGGTGGGTAGGAGGGGGGAGGGGGGGGGATGACGGACTGTGTCTGTCTGAACTCTGTCTCTCTACCGGGTGCCCGATTTTGTCTTTGAGGGCCCTGCCCTGCCCCCCTCCCCTCCCCTCCCCCCTTTCCGGACTCCCCTCTGCGCTTGGTGCTGCGGCCTGTCAATCCTCCTACTTTCCCCTGCGCTCATCTCTGCGCATTCCGCTGACGGCGACCTGTACACTTTTATCCCGAGTCATTCTTATTATTCCGCTCTTTTAACGAACCGACGCACCAGAGACACCGAAAGCCCCTCTGCCCACCCGAAAAGCACCCCGTGTGGTGGTGTTGGGGGGGAGGGGGGCTTTCTCTGACACCCAGTCATCCCATTCCTCGCTCTGAGTGACACAGCGGCACGGCGGACAGCCTGCTCGGTCACGCCCACGGGGTCAGGTGCTCTAGGCCCCTCCCCACAGATAGTGCTGCTGACCACCCATGAGCCTTTGCTGCTGTTCAGGAAAAAACCGACTGCAGGGAGTGCTCACCTGTGGGTTTAAAAAAAAAAAAAGACTATGGGTACTGAACATAAAATTGGGTAAGAAGAAACTGACTGTTGTGAAGGAAGAACTGTCCCTCACACAGAGAGAGAGCGAGAGAGACTGATTTATTAATGGGAGCAGGCCGCGGACAGCGTCTCTGGTGCGGTTGGGGTCATCTGAACTTTTTCACTCTCTCTCTCTCTATATATATATATATATACATATATATATACTGTATAATATACATAGAAGCACTAATGAAGTTTGATTGTTAGTTGTGCACTCACAGCATGAGGTATTAATCCAGAAACGCTTTTCGAACCAATGCAGTAGAGTCTACTGATGTCAAAGACCCCGCTGTGACTCCCCTCCCCCGTAATGCCAGTGTTTATTCTGTGTTCCAAGTGCCAATAACTTTGTGAATTCCTAACTGTGACCCAATAATAATGATAATTGCACATTAACTACTGTAAAAAAAGGCAAAAAAGAAAAAAAATCTGAATATCTTAATAAAAGGTTTGTAACAAATGATGTGCCTTTTGTGTCTTTTGTGGGGTTTTTTTTTTTTGTCTGTCAGCGTTGGCTTCATCCAAGTACGATGAATTATGGCAGGTAACATGAGGAAGTAAAAGATTTGCATCATGAGACTCAAAGGAAGCATTCAGTTCTCTCACACATGCATGTGCACATTTCTGGAAACTGCGTTCACAAACGATCCAGTCAATGATTTTTGCATGAAGATGAGGCTGAAGGGGGGCAGACATTTTGGCATTTTGCCTGCATCAGTGAAAGATGTTTTGCCGTTGCCAATCTTTATATACCTAAGAGTGCAACGTCAATTAGAGAGGTCCTGCCAGTTGGCACCTCCTCTGTCGGTAAGGCTATTCATGAACTAACATAATCGTTCACTGATGAAGGCAGTGCCAAAATGTTTCCCTCAGCCTCATCTTCATACAAAAAAACCACTGGCTGATGATCTTTTTGTGAGTGTAGTTTCCAGTATTCTGTTAACTTTCCCCCCCCCCCCCGAGTTTGCTCGGGACAACCATTAGACCAAGCATGTTGAGCACTACACCCAAAGCGCTATGTGTAGGCAGGTTTTCATTCCAGCTCATTCACCCTTGAGTAATTGGAGTCAACAGTTAACAAGACGTGCAAATTCATACACATCCCAAAACACAAAGGATAAAATTCCATTTGAGTATGTCAAACAATTTCCACTGTGATAGGTCATTTGAGGAAATGTTAAGAACGTCAAAATGAGTACAAGGCTGGGCCAGGCGAGTAATGGAGAGCAGTCAGGGGCGTAAAACAAGCACACCATGGGTCCTCACGAGAGGATTTGATGTTTAAAAAATGATCAGAAATTGGAGCAAGCGCTACTTTCAAACGTACTGATAATTCGGCTGCGTCGAGCGGTGTCCCAGAAAATCAGCTTCACACAGTCTGTGACTCGGGTGGGCCGCTGGAGGGAGGTTTTCCTAAAACTACACCCAAAAGGACTCGAGCGAATCACTTGCCATTTTAGCTTCAGTGTGGAGTCCTTATCCAGAGTTCATTACTGCTGAGGTGCAACATCAATCATGGATTTAAACCAAGGCCAAAAAGACACAAGACAAGCGCTTAAAAGCATATTCCATTTTATTAAGAGCCAGTAAGGTTTTCCATGAATCTAACATATAAGCAAACATTTAACTGAATAAAGGCTTTAGAATATGTATATATAAAAACAAAGAGCTCACTTAACATTTCAGAGCCTGCTTATATAAGTTTTACCGTGTAAAATACATTGGGAGGCAATGGGACATGAGGATGACGCCAGCCATACGTAACCATGACTCCACCGAAAAGGAATTGAGCCAAGAGGTAAAACAATTTACTGACAACGTCTTCACTGTCTCCATACCAAAGAAGGAAGCGGCCACCGGCCCCTGCCAGACGGCACATTAGCAGAGCTCCCTTAACAAACGCCTAAGCTCACGCCAGCTGAGGGGTACGGAAAACTCCACCCAAACAGAGAGACATTACCGTGCTTCACTCTCGCTGCACCGGGAGCAGTCAGGAGGCTCAAAAGAAAAAAAAAAAAAATCAACAAGAAAAGACATGACAGAAGTGAAGCCAACTTGCATGAACGTGCACTCGTTTCACCCTACGGGAGGATTGGCCCTTCTGTCGAAAAAAAAACGTGTCTCGTCTCGGCGGGGCCCATCTGCTGCTCCACTGAGGATTGCACGGCTGTGGTTAGCTGGGAGCCAGTGTGCCAGGGTCAGGATGCAGCACCAAGAAACAGAACAACCAGAGCCAAAGGCCTTCTGAAAGGTCAAATGTCAATTTCCCAGTCTGACCGACTGTGAGCCCTCTCGACTACATGGTACCGGTTTCCAGACCCATTTTTTCAAAAAAGCTGCCCAACCAGGGGAAAAAAAAAACACACACATACACAGCTATTTATGATGCTGCAATGAGGCAGACCCACTGAGCTGGGACAGAGGGTTACAGACACATGTTAAGTGTGAGAAAATAGCTCTCTCTACCATCCTGAGCTGCTGCGGCAGGATCCTGAACCCTGAGAGGCAGGCAGTGAGTGAGACACAGTGGGGGGTATTCAGACTCAAAGAGCCGAGAGGCCTGATGGAGTTAAAGACCCAGCTTTAAGTGAGTAAATCCCAACCCAGGGGTGCAGTCTGGCCTACTGTATCTGGCTAGGCCAGGATATGTTTTCAAGGATGTTCAAGGAAAGCTTTTTAAGAGAGGGCACCAACATTCACACAAGCAAAGACAGCATATACTGCTATGCACTACACGTACTGTATACTGACAGCACAATCATCTCTGAGGGAGCGACAGCCATTTCAAAGCCCAATAAAAACAACACCAACACTGATCAATGGCACAAGTGAAATGACCTTTCACTGTACTGGAAATTCAATGGCGAGTAGCCCATTAAATCCAGTATAACTGCAGATTTTAAAATACACTTCTTTCGGGTTTTTTTTCTTGACAGACAGGAACCAAACCTGAGTTATAAGGTCCTCACCAAAACAGAACAAGAGCATGCTATGGCTCTCTGAACATTATGATAAAAAGACAGAGCCTGACTGATGTGATATTTCCTGCAGCTCCTGCTTCAACCAAATGGGATCAAATCAAATGAATGAGGCCAGATATACAAGATGTACATGTGCAAGCCAAGCTATTTTGAAAGCAATCTTTATCATTTCTGGTCTTTCAAAGCCAAGTTATAACCAGCTGCAACTAGAGTGGTAACAGGACTGTAAGGCATATCAAAGGACGGTGAAGATATTCTTGTGAGTCTATTTTTTGACTTTAGAGATGACAAGGCTAGGCAGCTGATATTAAGGCATGAGCTGTCCAGCAGCAATCTCACACAGCTGTTTCTCGGCCCCACAGTGGAATAGCAAGGGCACAAGGTCAAAGTTCAGTGCTGTGGTACTCAGGGACAATACTGGAGCTATTGTTTCCAAAAAAGTAGAGTGGGTGTCTGGAACAACCAGCCCAGCCACACTGTAGGAGCAAATTGCCCTACTGTAGAAACTGACTGCACTGTGGTGGAATAGGCTCCTCCCATTTCCAACCATTTACATACGCTTTTCTCCCACCCACTATAGAGGGTTCGTGAAAGGGTAGCCCGTGGATCGAAACAATGAATTAGATGGAGCTATGGAGCGAATGCACGGGACAGCCACTATGTCCACCAGGGGGCAGTAGTGATACAAATGAAGAACAGTAGTTGTGCTCTTGAGTTTCTGCCTAGAAACTGTTGTTTAGCTTTCATAATTCATGATTCAACAGGCTATCAACCTTTATTTAACCATACCGTGATCATAGATATATAAAAATAGAATAAGGCAATAACTATTAACACACTGTTAAGTTCACAATGTGAACATTCAACCGCCCATCCGTACCATGTTTAACAAAATAAAAACAACGAATGAAATTTGACAAATGAGAGTGACATTGACCATGAACTTGGAACACGTTCAGCCCTGGCTTGATATGAGTGAGTCTTGTGGCAGACGCTGAATAATGATGTCATACGCAATACTATCCCGAAGCAGAGAGAAAGTGTATGTTCCGGTCTAGGGTCCCCTCCGTGTGCTACAGAGAAGGAGAGGAGGGGGGCTTTCCCTCTTCCCTGCCTCTGCATCCATCCATCCATCCATCCATCCACCCATCATTTTCCTGATCCTCAACCGCAACCAGGAGTAGGACATGTGGAAGGGCCAGGGGGGTCGAAGGTCAAAGTGCAAAGAACAGGATCAGAACAACGATCATGACCACCACCAGGACTCCAATCGCACACCACTGGCGCCGACCTGCAACACAGAACAGGAGGTGGTGAGGCCCACAGTCAGACACGCACGCCTACAGAAAAAAAACACTCCTTTGTGGCACATTTAACACACACAGTAGAAAATACTGTTACTGAAAACACTGAGGAAAATACAGCATAGGTAAAGCCTGTAGGAAAGGTATCTGAGTGACACCGGCAAAGTCACAAATCTGAAAACGCACTTGTGAATGAGCTATATATCCTTTTTTGCCATTTCCCTTCCACTCAGCAAATGCAAGCACATTGACACCAACAATGCTTCCAGGCTGTTTTGTCTCTATGAAAGGAACCACAGTCTACAGCCTTCATAGTAATAGTCAGGACTTTGATGAAATGCAGAATACTTATACAGAGGGCATGGCAGACCAGCACATTGCGGGTGAAGGGAGAAACCCAGACAAACTGCAGTAGAAACTTACTATTGGTCATGAGGGAAACTTTTTCCATTTTCTTCAGCACCGAGTCCATCCGTGAACCAGTCTGATCCATCTCCTCACTGAACTCTCCCAGCATGCTGTTCAACACACTCACATTACCATCTGTGCCTCTTACTCACACACACAAGCACACTTTACCAACTACTGTAGCTGTTACACAACACTCACACACAAATAGCGTCCCTCATTTATTCAATTTATCACTCTTACATACATTCACACATATAAACAACATCCTTTCAGTCATTCTAGCCATTTGACAGTGCAGCATAAGACCCGACTGGGTATAATCTTTAAGCAACTATTCACCATAGCCATTCCAAACTTACAGCACTTATCATAGCATTTTCTCAGGTATCACAATGTTTACAAAATAAAGAGGGTGCTTGTCCTTCAACCCAAGACCTTATTCTCACTCAACTGTGAACAAGATGTAATCTACACTGATAGCCCACTGTAGCAGTGTGATGAAGTGGTTAAAAGCAGGGCTCGTAACTGAAAGGTTGCTGGTTCAAATCCCCACTGGGGTAGTGCTATTGCTGTTGTACTCCTGGGCAAGGTACTTAACCCATAATTGCCTCTGTAAAAGTTCAGCTGTATAAATGGATACAAATTGTACGTACATGTAGGCAAGTCTGGAAAAAAGGCTCTGCTAAATGACAATAATGTAATGTAAGGAGAGACTGAGGTCTATCTATTGGAAAGCCAGCTGTAGTGTTACAAGCAGCCAACATTCAAAATACTTGACACTTCTAAAAGAATGTTGAAAGAACATTCACCATTTTTTGTTGTTTGCATTCACTCGTAAATGCTGTCAGTAAGCAGACAGGTTCTCAGAATAAACTGTAACATGAGCAGGCAGAGTCTCACCATCTTAGAGTCTGCAGCCATATAAACAGACATCTGTTCAGTGGTGCGTTGTATTTCATCTCAAACACGAATCAAAAATTTGCTAAACACAATCTCATTACATGACAATGTTGTCATTTTGCAGATACTCTTATCCAGAAAGACTTATATATGTTACAATTTTCACATTATCCATTTATACAGCTGGATATTTACTGAGGCAAGTGTGGGTTAAGTACCTTGCCCAAGGGGACATCAGCGGCAGTGCTCAGGTAGGGAATCGAATCGGCAACCTTTTTTGGTTGCAAGCCTTGCTTCTTTCGGAGCACCAAATGTGAGGCTTAATGCCAAGGTATTAAGCAGCAGGTATTCAGAGTTATTTGCAATGCACCTGCATGCAAACATTAAATGACCTAATCTGAAAATTCCAAATGTGACTTAGATTTCCAATATTGCCTTTGCAGTAACTTTAACAGAACATCTCTTACTGAGAACACTGCCTTAATCAGAATATTTTATGAAAATTCACAAATATTTCAACTAATAGCATTAGTACACAGTGAGCGCAAACCAAGTGGTGTATATGTTTTGGCATGTGTATGGGGCGGCAGTGTAGCATAGTGGTAGGGAGCAGGACTCGAAAGGTTGCTGGTTCGATTCCCCGCTGGGGCATTGCTGTTGTGCCCTTGGGCAAGGTACTTAACCCACACTTGCCTCAGTAAATATCCAGCTGTATAAATGGGTAACATGTCTGTAAAAAAAAACTGTAATATATGTAAGTTGCTCTGGATAAGAGGGTCTGCTAAATGCTGTTGATGTAACCTAATGTGTATGTGTTGGTAAGCATGCTGAAGCATATTGAACATAAAGTGACAATCAGACAGGATGCCTCTGAGTGTTATGAATTCAGCAAGGTGATCAGCCATATTGACCCTAATGGTAACAGTGATGTTCACTCACATGGACTGCTCGTCGAGCTCATCGCCAATGCGGCCGGACATGTCCTTCAGTACCCTGATGCTGCCCGACACCAGCTCCAGCTGCTCGTCCTGGTCCTGCATGATCAGCTGAGGAGAGAACGGGGACAAATGAGGCGGGGTGGCAGTTTAGCATAGCGGTAAGGAGCAGGGCTTGCTGGTTCGATTCCCACGCTGGGGCACAGCTGCTGTACCCTTGGGCGAGGTACTTAACCGAGAATTGTCTCAGTAAATATCCAGCTGTATAAATGGATAGCGTATAAAAACTGTAACTGATGTAAGTTGCTGTGGATGAGAACGTCTACTAAATTGCAATAATATAGCGTAAGGTCAATGAGGGCTGGGTCACACATGTCCCCAAGTGGACACCCCTCATCTCAATATCCTCTCCTTCATCCCTGTGCACTTTCTTCAATCACTCTCCTTCATCTCTGAATCATATCAACCACTTCCCCAAATACATCATCTGATTCTGCTTCAGTTCTCCAGTTGCCTCATCTAGTTCTCCTTCATTCTGACCTCCACCCTACATTCTCTCCAGCATTGTGTGATCTTCCCCCTTCTAAATACCATCCTCATTTTCCTCCATTTCTGACCATTCCCCTTTAACAGATCACTTCTTCTCTCTGCTCTCCCTCCTCCCTCCCTCTCTCCCTACAGACCTGCTGCTGCTCCTGCTGCTCCTGGATGTAGCGGGAGTTGGCCGAAACCAGATGAGGCTCAAGTCCAGCGTGGCGGTCCTGTCCTGTCGCCCCGAGGAGAGCCTGCAACATCCAGTGGGACAGCCATGAGGAGGAGACAGTAATGAAGGTGAGACAGACATGAGTAGAAGGCAGTAATGGATGTGGGACACCCAAACAGAGACAGTAATGGAAGAGAGACAGCCATGGAGATGACACAGTCATGAATAGGAGACAGCCATGAGATAAAGATAGCAATAGAGGGTGGGGAGGTGACAGAGTCAGTAAGGGTAGACACCCATGGGCGAGAGACAGTTTTGGGCCTGTTCATATTTGAAAGTACTACAATATGAGAGACCCACCTTGGTGTACTGATAAATAGGAGATGCAAGTTAGTATCTCCATTCTGCAAGCCATTCAAGTGACCCGTGCGGCATTCGGCATGTGAGGGCGCGGGAACGCGTGATGTCAGTGAGGCTGACTCACCTGGCGACTCTTCTTCTCTCTCTGGGCCACTGCTGTTGGGCTGGAGAGCTGCTCCTTCATCTCCTACACAAAACATGTTACGCCAGCACTCGTGTTAAAATGCTTTCACATTTTTCATACCCAATGTATTATACTATAAACTACTTACTTATGCATTCATTTCTGTGAAATCAGTTTTATTCTACACTTTAAAAGAAGGGAAGCAGGTAGCTGAATAGCTGTTGTCCCAAACAAACATTATAGATTACACTCTTATTATGGTTCTATGCTTCTGGTATAATGATAAGCATAACCTAAGCACTCCTTGTTCAAGAGTGTATTCATGTTTGTCTACACTGTAACAGCATTTCACATGTATCACAGGACTCAACACCAATATTTTTAATCATGGCATAAGTGCAATTCAATATGGTGTTACTGTTTCTTTCACCCTCCCTTAAAGGGCCACAGTTGACCACCCTGAAGGTCCACAGGTTGGCCACTGCTGCATTATACGAAGATATGCCACTGAGGAAGGTACAGACGGACAGACACCTGGACAGACTGTCGCGTCCTCTCCACAAAGTCTCTCCGCTCCTGCAGCTCGTTCTCCCCCAAGCGGAACTTTCCGGGGTTGGCCTCCACGATGCCTGGACAGTCAAGGCCTCATAAGAGTGCTGTTCGCACACACACCATTAGTTAGACATACACGCTGGCATACAGAGTCAAGCACTGACATTCAGAGCAGCTCACTGACGTTCTGAGAGGAACACTGACATTCAGAAAGAAACACTGACATTCAGGCAGTTCAAAGATGGTGGTGTGTGTTTTTGTTAAATCTGTGCAGGTGTACCTGACCCCAGGCTCATCCAAGCAACATTACTGGTCAGCAGCCCCTCACCCCACTCCAGCATGTCAGCTGTTGACACCAAAAACTTATGCCTGTGAATTTCAGTTGTTGGTGCATGCATACTGTTAACGCTGACAGCGTGGAAGGATTTTTACAAATATTTTCATGTTTCTTATAGCAACAACAATCTGCAGCAAACATGACTTTTGACTAGCCAGATTTCTGCTTGCAATGTTTGTCGCAGTAACACAATAAAACAAAATGCAAAGAATTTGCTGTACTGTTTTGTCTTTTTTGAAAGGAAGTGATGAAGGAAGTGAAATGTGAAAACTACCCTGATTCATCATTCAGCGATGTCGTACTAAAAACATACTTCCTCTCAGCTCACATTAGCTGCATTTGCATCGTATTAGAGGGAGTGACTTGAGACGGGCCAGTGTCTCCCACGATGAGGTATACCAGGATACCAGAATATGACAAAACTCCAATGCCACACTGAGGCATAGCTGAATCTGGGCCAGTGAGAATGCTTACACACACACGCACACACAGTGTCAGGATACTGATGGTCTCGTGCAGGTCCTCCAGGTCCCAGTCGATGGCTCTCAGGCAGTTCCTCAGCTCGTTGGTGCTCCAGTCCAGCTCGTCCCGACTGACCGGGGTCCCCTCCTGCAGCAGCTCCTCCCAGCGCTCCATCAGCCCCCTCGCCCGGGACAGGGCCTTCTGTACCTCCCTGGGGGGGGCAGACACCACAACGCCCCGTCACAGCTCCCTTCACTCACAGATGTGACGATCCCACGTATTACCCCACTCTGCAGACACACTGATGCCACTCACACTCACAGATAAGATGATCCCATGTCTCACAGCACACTGTGTTCAGACCACCTTATCCCACATCAAAGCACCCTGCGCTCACAAATCAGATGAAATCAAACCTATTACACCTACTCTGCATTCACAGATACCACGATCCCTCAAACCTCAGCTCCCGGTGCAAAAAGACTCATTGAAAACCACGTTATCCAACTCTGCCCTCACAAACAAGCTGATCCGACATATTTCCCCAGTCTGCACTCACAAACTCACAGCTCCCTGTGCAGACACATGCCACAACGTCATCCAATTTCACGCTCACACACCAGTACCACTGCATTCCACTTTTTGCTCACAGACAAGCAGATCCCACACATCACAGTATTCTGCACTCAGATGCCCTGCCCCCACACATCAAGGCACACTGCACTCACAGACACTCCAATCCCAAGATGCACTGTGCTCACAGACACCCTGATCCCACATGTCAGAGGGCCCAGGCAGTCAGCAGATGTTTTTCCATTGTAAACATGTCAGAGGGCATTCCTTCATGCAGTCAGTCACTCAGTGCAGTACTCCACACCGATGCTACCTCTGTAGTCTGGGCAGAGAACTGCAAACAGCAAACCTGAACAATCAGGGCACAAAACCGCACAACACAACTCCACAGCACTTTCAGACGTTCATCCTCTGAACCTTGACTGGGCGTCTGATTCACTAGCTTTTCCTGAAAACAGCTCTAATGCAATTCAGAAACCCTACGTGGCAAATCAAAACTGCTATGTCGACTTCAAAGAGAAAACCTACTCAACCCAACACCAGCACAACCCTGTCATCCTCCAGGTCTCCCATGACAACGAAAGGCACAGGTTTGTGTCTGGAAGAAAAGGATAACCTTCCCTAGGCCTCTCCATTTCCCACCCTAATGTTATGTCTGCCTTAGAGGAAAAGGCAAACAGAAAACCCAGGACTTGTCACCAAGCCGACACTATTCACATTGTTTAATGTGTCAGGGGTGTCTTCCTTTATGGATCACTACTGTGTGTATAGAGTGGTATAGAGAGCAGAGTGCGGTCACTTAATGTCAGTCAGTGTGTATCATTAGCCTTTGTAGTGGCTCCAGCAAACTAGATAGGCCTTTTAATCACTGCTACTGTGTCACTCCAGCTGATATCGTAACAATGACAGTAATATTTACTTTTTTGGGGCTGCGCCCAAAGTAGCTAACTACTTTTCCCTAACACGCCTCGAACAACTTCAGAGAAATCAGAGAGCACTACACTAACGGAAGCTGTTTCGCCACACTGTCAGCGGCATCAAAAACAACACTCGCCCGTAAACATTTCGATAGCTGCAAGTAACTTCCAAAACAGAATCGGCGTCTTCAGCTCATCTTCAATCCGTGCCTCTTCAGTATCTGTCAACATAGCACTAGGCAAACAGCACGCTGAAGGTTTATACTCAATTATATTTAGCACAGACAACGCGCTCGCTTGGCGACTCAAACAGTCCCATGAAAATGTAGCGTGGACACATTAACACGCTTTCGTGTGAACGCGAGGCGCGATTACTGTCACTGCTAGAAGAAGCAGAGAAACGACGCCTGCTCACCCCTTCACAACGAAAAACGGGTCCTCCAGCGACATGTTGGAACCTTCTCTTCAGGACCCAGCGAACGGCAGCTTCTCCAAGCACCACCTCTCCGTTGTCAGTCCCCTGTCATGTGACTATGGTTAGCGTGTTTTCCCCCGTCACATGACGACGAGTTCAGTAGGTAGTTTTTTTTTTTTTTTTAACATAGAAACGCAGCTTTGAAGAAGGTATGGTTTTAGTCTATAGTTTTTTGGCTTCTAATTCAACATCCTTAACATGGTCTAAAATAAGTCCAATGTATCAACACACTATTAGTATCAGTGTTTATTAAGTATAAAAAGCACCATGAAAAAATTATGTTGTTCACAATTTGTACATTGATGTTTTAGTACAGCTGCGTACTGCTGGTCGTGGCAAAGCCCAAGCGATGTGTTTGTCTTAGAAGACATAAGTCACTTTTTATTTACATGTTATTCATTTTAACTTGGGATATTTGTTGAAGTAAAAAAAGTACCTTACTCAGGTGTACAGGCATAGTGTCCCTCCTGGGAGTTGCAGACGTAGGCTATTGATCTATTCTAGAGGAACTCGCATAGCTTACATTTTTCACATGTTGTCCATTTTTACAGCTGGATATTTATGGGTCCATTCAGGGTAAGCATCTAGCTAAAGGCAAAAACATCAGTGCTCCACCTGGGAATCAAACTGGCAGATTTGGGGTTTATGACCCTTTCTTCCTAGCGCTGTGCAACACGAATCAATCCTCCACCTCCACTGCACTTGATCACCACAACCCAGAATATCAGGGGTTTTAGTTTGGTTTTTCTTAACTTTTGAAAAACCAAATTTGATTTATCTACTAGTGGGGCAACAGGGGGTGCTAGTCTCTCTGGGCTGTGTAAATCCAATGTCTCTGTGCAGTGACAGGGATACTGTGTGGTACTAGATGCCATCCTTTGGATGAAATGTTAAACTGAGGCTCTGACTCACTCGTGGCCATTAAAATTTCCATGGCAGTTATCAAAAGAAGAGGGACATTAACCTGGTGTCCTGTTCAGCTTCCTGAATGGGTTTTCCACATCTGTTGCTTTAATCATCCAGCTAAACACAATCTGTTGCATTTCCTGTCTACTTGGGTCCCCTAGATGGGCCCTGCAACAGAGAAGTGAGTTTTCAGTCATCCTTCCTGCTTTAAATAAAAGGTTATATCAATCTATTCAATTATACCATTTCAATATTTCTTCTCCTAATGAATCCTTTATCCTTTAGTGGCAAAATTTCCTGCTTTTATCTGCTGCACCAGGCAAGGCTTCAACAGCCTTTTCAGCTGTATGAATTGAAATAATTATAAAAATGAACATTTTAAAAACAAGACAGGAGCCAGGCATATTTAACTAGAATACTTTTAATAGTTATAATATCCTTATACCATGATACCATATACCATACAGTATTGCATGAAGCTACAATTTTCCCAATACAATCCATAAATTCAATGCAAATTTATATAGATATAGCACAATATGCAGTAATATGCATCTCAAATTGTCAAATTCTACATGCCTCTATACCACTGAAGATGCTATGTACATTTTGCACATTTAGCATTTGCATTTAAAATCATCCCCAGACTTCAAATGCTTTTTAGTGAGGCATCACTCCTTCTCTGAGGAGATTTAGGGAATTGTGTCAAAAATAGAAACTAGAGACACACAATGCAATCGAATACTGAGCAGTGGCAGCGTGTATATCCGTGCAGCTGCAGAAACTCATTCAGTATAGAGCTGATGCAGGTGAGTACTGAACATATTATGTGCTTAGATCTTACCAGGTATTTCAAACCATGTGCGTTAACAGTTCCAGGAATTTGAGTAAGGCAGCATTGACCAGTGACGTAGACAAGCAGTAGATAATGACTTCCATGCCTTTTTTTATATTATCATTGCTGTCATTCTCAACATGAATGCAAATAAATTACCACATAAATTTGTATACCTTTCTAAGTTTCTCATGTTTCTTGCTATAAAACTACAACTAATAACACTGTTCATTTATGGGTGTCTTGTTCTACAGTGTGCAAATGAACATCCCAGTTCCTCATTCAGTAATATCATAATAAACTTGTCTATTCTCACTCGGCTCATTTTTAACTACATCAAGCATTATTTTGGCAAGTGGGCTGAGAGAGACTGATCTTGGCTTGAGCTAAGGAATACCTGGAGGTACCGAAAGCACAGCAAAACCTCTGGCCATTTATAGGTGAAAGATGGGCTATAGTTGTCAAATTTTTGAATGGATCACTGTAAGTAAGTATGTACCTACAAAAACCTGGAATTTTCTCATCACGTTGTATTGTCAGCTCTGGTGCAGGGAATGGATCTGAGGTCAGTTATGCCTGCGGAAGTAAAATGAAATGCAAATTACGATCGTAAATACCTCAGAGTCAACACAATTTGGGACATGTGCTCTTGAATGTGACCTGAGAGAACACAGAAGTTGACCTCTTTCCCTGTGCATTAATTTAATACTTCACATGTACTGTATATCTATTACATTACATGCATTTAGCAGACGCTTTTATCCAGAGCAACTTCCAGCACGACAGAACATGAGTGCATTACTGTATTACTGGAGGCAAGTTACTTTGGATATGCCAGACACAAGAATGATAATGTCTCCCTGAGCCAGCACCTCCTCCAAGTCCACTGACACCAGGCGTCTACTATTCCTTCCCCCCAAACACTTTGACCGTGCTTCCCCCTCTGTCGTCATCAGCCTTCCTTCCTCTCAGCCCCCGCTGCAATTTTTTTGTCTCTGTCAGCTCATTCAACTCTCCTTTCACTTCCTGTGCCTCTGTTTCCTGCCTTTCCTGACTTCTCCTCTTTGCACACTCCTTCACAATCAGACCCGTCAGGTGCCCCCCCCCCCCCCCCCCACCTCTAAATGCCTCTGGAATGTGGATGAGTACAGCCAGATGGAATGCTGGAGCTAAGTGATCTAAACTGAAACGTGAGGAGTGAGGACCCATGCCTACAATAACAACAACAAATGACATGCTGCCATTGGAATACTATCATTTGAAAACATTTGACATTCTTAGTGATGTTAATAATAGACTGAGATGAGTATGCCTTCATTTATATATATGTACATCAGTATGTATGTATGCAGGCATACGTATAAATATATATATTCAAGTGTATATTGTTTGTTAAGTGTACATTCAAGATATACATTCAAGAAAACTCATTGCCGTCATTGCCGACACTACCGTCATAAGATAAATACAGACCATTAAGATGGTAAATATAGTGCCCAGACAGGTCTTTGCAGATTTCCCTGTTCTATTAATAGCCATGACCCATTGCAGGACTGCCAACTGCCGGCTGACCTCGGTCGCTGCTCGGTTACCTACGGTCCTGTGCCTCTTGCGTGGGTAGAAGCAGGACTGGTGACGACGCCATATATGGAAGCAAGCGGTGACGAATCCTCACCGCCTCCGCTAAATATGGGTATGGGAAGTGCAGCCGGACTGCGTCACGGCTTTTCCACTGCGCGCGCTATGGGAACCGAGCGGATGCACCATATATGGACATTTGGCGTGGGCGGAAAAACATACCCCGAGAACTGCTCGCGCACCAAGCACATCATTGATGTGAGTCTTAATTATCATCCGCATCAGTGATCTGAGTTGAACCCTCCGCCGTGCATTTGTAGCCCTCTATTAAGTTGCTGTAGGATAAGTATTGTAATAACAGTGATAGTTATTTACCTCTTTGGGGTCTGTTGTGGACTCAAGCTGTGTTATTGCATTCTGAGCACAGCATGCGTTGGAGAGGAGCGAATCGATGAGGTCAAGTAACAATAAGTAGAAAACATCGTAAAAAGTAAAGGTATTTTCTTACATTACATACATTTTGACTGTATGATGTTATTCATGCTTGTTTGCCGAGAGGAAAGGGGAATTGGTTACTACCGAGGGTCATAAGCTGTGTAGAAATAACACTTTGATGATACTTCGCCTATTGGTCAATAACGCCGCAACATTTCTACCGTTCTTCTAAGTATCCCAGCTGTAGCTGTAGATCATATTGGGTGCATGACGCAGTATATGCTAACGTTCACCCCTTAACTTAGGCATATAAGAGTTACTCATGCTTTACCTACCCATACATCGTGTAGTCATGGTAAAATTCCGTGTGAGTGAAGTATTCAGTATATGTTACTTATGAGTCAGCCCCCCCCCCCCCCCCCCCCCCAACACACTTACAAAAAAAAAACAATTCACTACATGTATGGTTGATCTTAGATACCATGTAACAGTCTACATCACACGATCAACAAAAACAGATTTTTTTAAAAGACGGTAACTGCTTCTATCATATACTACAGGCAAAATAACAGCACCGTAACATACAAGCTGTTGCTAGGGCAAACCCTGGGCGGGGCGTGCTTGTCAGTCACGCACGTATCGATGCTTATTACGTCAGAACTATAATAAAACACCGCCCTGTGCTTCTCCAGAAGTTTATGTGTGTGTGTATCGGCTTGGTGACAAGTAGAAAATCTAGCTTAAAGCGCAGAACAACGAGATATCACAAAAATAGTTTGTCAAGGCCCAGTTTGGAGGACGAAAACAAGTGACAACACATCTCTTTAAGACAAGTGTGTGCGTGTGTGTTGACAGGCGCAAGAACAAAGAAATGGACGTAAACGCCGAGGCCAAGCGAATCATGGCTCTGTCCCTGGGCAAGCTGTACAGCTCGCGCTCCCAGCGCGGTGGACTAAGGCTTCACCGAAGCCTGCTACTCACTATAGTTATGAGGACCGCCCGGGACATCTACCACACTCCACGCCTATTCAACGAGAGTGAGGGGCAACCCACCACCGTCCAGTGCGTCCAGGAGCCGCTGGCGACCGAGGAGCCAATGGATACGAGTAACGCTCAGGTCGAGACCTCCGCACCAGAATGTGCGCCTTTGCCTTCAACCCCAGAGAGCAGCTCGTCCGAGGGCGAGAGTGAGCCGGTACACCCGAGTTGTACGCGAGGCGAGGAGGATAAGGAGAACCACAGTCCGGGGACTGATCGCCGGTCAAGGAAACGCCGCGGTAAGGCAACTGCCGAGCCTGACTTCCTGCCCAGCAAGAAAGCTAGAATAGAGACGGGAGGTGAAAGCTCGACCGTTCGGGGCACCGGACTGAGATGCAGCAATGGAAACCGCTGCAGAGTGGGGGATTCGCTGACTTCTGTGCCACTCTCCCTGGCCATAGCGGCGTTCTGAGTTGGCAAAACCGGGATGGTTTTAATCCCAGTCTGGTTCAGCAAAGGATCAGGAGATCCGGTCTAAGCACAGACGGGTCAGGAACTGACCTAGTTTGTCGAGAGACAGCAGAGGGTAAAGCGCACCCCTGGCAGTGACCATGTCTCCGGTCATGTGTAACAGAGGCAGCGGGGGGTGGTAAGTTTCATGCACGAGGTGGCGTGAAATGCGAAGCACTGCTGGGTCCCGATGGTCCTGACTGCGCTCCGAGTGCCCTCCAGTTGCAGCTGTTGAACGGGGCCCGACAACGCTGACCGAAAAGCAGCGAGAGAGGAGGACATTCCCACGGCAGCCGCCTTTACCTTCGTTGTGAACTCTGAAACCCGGGCTGAAAAAAGGTCCGAAAACTCTGTTTTCATCAGGAAAAAAAGAACTGGTGACATGAATGAAGAACGACACTATTTCTAGCGAACGAACTGTACCCATTCATTTTTTCCCGAAAGGTGCTAAAAGAGCGTCATCATTCAGAACAGCGCTGGCTTTTCGCTTTGCAAAGTGTTATTTTATTGATGCAGGTGGATGTTGTGAGACCAAAGTTGCATTTTGGAAATGTAGCAACAGGTTTAGGCACCTGCAGCGAGACGACCCCGTGGTGCTGCGAGAGGTGTTTGTGTTCATTCCAGAGACAAATGTTGCTGTTTGCTCTTTCCTGTTGCATTGTGACTGAATGAAACTGCTATCATGTATTTTGAATGTCATTACATCCTTGTTCAGTTTCCAAAATAAATATTTCAAACGATTCCCCTTGACTGCGTGTATTGTTTACTTCGCGCTCTGTTGTCTTCGTTCAGTTCGAGTAGCAATGTTGTCAAACAGGTCCTGGAGTTGGCACAGTTACACTGAGAGTAACAGTAGCGCAATGCGCGGGGAGGTATGACAAACGCCGTCTGCGAGCTGAAACGTGCGCACTGATCTCTGAGTAAGTGTGCACACAGCAGGAAGTGGTGACGGGTGAGAGTACACTGCTGCCTGCTGTGTCATCTCAGAGCACACCCGCGCCAGATACTAACGATTTTACACAAGAAAGACGGAAAAAAAACAAACGATTATTTCTTTTCTGGTGGGTTTACGAGACGGTTGGTGATTGGCTGTCTAATTTTCATAGACGTAGCCTGTTCCTCGAAATCCTTCGCCGGAAACGTGCGCGCACAAATCATGAAACGGTTGTAAAAATTGTTGTTGCACGCTGACTCCGGGTAAAGGGAAAAGAAACGCACACACGGAGCCTTCAGCCAGAGTAACCAGATAGATTATGAATTTATATGGATTTCTGGGGGGATTTTCAATGGAATCAAGGGGGAGAAAGAAGGTGGTTACTTTGAAATACATATTTGCCAATAACAAAAAGCATTGGTGCAGAATAGCTAACTATGGTTGGAAAAGGCCAATTATTTGTACAAATCGCATGTCCCGTCATGTCCAGAATTAACAGGAGGTAGTGTTGTGGAAAATTTCTGATTAAGTGTATACCCCATGTGGACTTTGTAAGCATTGCCACTTTCACCCCACCAGAGAAAAGCGGAGCTTGACGTGGTACGATTAAGCTTGTTACTTGGTGGAGATAAATTATTGCCAGCAAACATTATAAGCATTGCCAATAGATGTTAGTTTTTTATTTTAACTGCTGTTATTGATATATTAACTGAAGTTATTGGTATACGAGCCATTTACTCTATTAATTAAACAACCTAACACTATAGGCCTTAAATAAATAATAATGTATTCTATTATACTTTGTATGCCTGTGAGCAGAAACTAGAAAGAAGGGTCAAGAGAGTACAGGAGACTGCGGGAGGGGTATGCAGCTGTGAGATACCTGTATGCCAAGTAAGGCCTGTTGTGGGGTTGTTAATGAGAGTTGGACACTGTCCGAGCGCTGCTCGGAGGATGGACCCTTAGTGTAAGATAAAAGAGTTGGACTCTAAAAAAAGGGAGTCGCAAACAGGGATTCTTTATGGAGTATAGCCAAGGCAGAGCAGGTCAAGAAAGGACAGTTATTTTTTATAGATTAGATATGCGCAGTCTTGGAGATAATAGTGTACAGCCAAGGAGGGGTAATTATTTTTAATTAGACAGGTGTGATCTTGGAAAAATAGTGTACAGAATGTGTGTTATGAAACTGAAGGAGGCGGTTTGAGTCTAAGCTCCAGGAGGGGCTAAGGGAATAAGCATAAAAAGGGAGATGCATTTGGGGATGGGGCTGACTGCTTGGGGGGGCTGCTTGCCGGACTGCTTGCCTGACTACTTAGGGGACTGCTTTGGGGGACTGCTTGGGGTTATGACTGATGATGCTACTGCTCCGCACGGACCAGCCCGGTTTACTGTATGTGATTTTGAACCATGTACAATAAACCTTTTGCATCAGACTTTGAGGAATATTTTGTATTAATTTTTGGAGATTGTTCATTTTTGCATTTGATGTAGCTTCCTTGCGGCGTATTAGCAGAAAACCACAGAGGTCACCACAGTAGCTTCAGCAGGGCTTTGCACTGCATCCTTCTAACATTTATCTGACTGTTAAGGGGCAGACTGCATGGTATGCTGGTGTTCATGAGCACAGTGAGGTATTGTTCCTTCAACCATTCATTTTTGGCCAAAGATGCAGATTTCTGCTATTTTGACTTAGTAGGATTGCACAGGAAGCCTATACTTTGTGGTCTGAACACAACATTATATCTGTAAAACCTAACTAATGATCTGAGTGAGATTATTCACAAAAGAGGCTCTTTCAATTCCATACCAAATGCATGTGGTATAGGTTATTTACAGCTGAGGGATGACATTTGTGGGCAAAGCTACTCCACCCACGAGTGTCATGCAAGGGAGTTATGATGCTGTAGTTGTTCATGAGGTGAGACAGTGAAAGGATCATGCGAGCAATAATAACTCAAGGTTATCTGCACTTTAGAATATATTACAGCAAAATCAGAGGCTCTGACTGTTGTTTAAATCAAAGTAAAAAGATTTGGAAATTGAATGATCTTGCCATGTCCCTAGCAGAGCTATATCACTGTGTGTGTGTCTGTGCTTTTGTGTACGAGGTAATTTCTGAGAATGCGCTGTATGAGTAGGTATGTGTGTGAGGGTGGAGTTTAATTCCCTGTTTCTGTTTGTGTGGGTATCAAGTTATATGGAAAGATACACTCTACCAGTGTGTGTTTGTGTTCGTAAGGGGCAGCGCTGCAGCTCTAACTGTGTGTGTGGTGTCACAGGAAGTTCTCTGCCATTAGTATGTGTAAGAGAGTGTAAGAATGTGTGAATGCAGTGCTGATCTGGCCTGCCACCCATGTCGAGCCTCGGGGGAGACAGGAAGCGGGAAGTGAGGCAGGCAGGGAATGTGTAAGCGGAGAACTTCCTGCAGCACACACACACACACAGTGAGTTATATCACTGCCCCTTACAAACAAACGCTAACAGGGCGTATCTTTCCATTTAACTTGGATACCCACACAAACAGACATGCTGAGTTAAACCCCACCCTCACACACACGCAAACACCCACCGTTGCAGCGCATTAGCGGGAATCGGAAAGTGAGGCGGGGCAGGGAATGTGTGAGTGGAGCGTGTTTGAGGCGGTGCGTGAGGATCAGACAAAAACACATCCGCGCATCTGGTAGACGGGGAGAGTGGGCAGGGAGAAGAGGGGGACAGATGAGGGGGTGGGGTTGTGAGAAATATGGATTGCATTGCAAATACTTAAGTTAGATGTGTTTAAGTCTGCACTGTGGACTGTAAATATGGTTTCCAGGAGACTGGACTGATCTGCGAGTGGTGTGTAAATCCAGGTCAGACAGCGTCAGTTCTAACTCTGATGTTCTCTCTCTCAAGAGGGAGAGACAGTGGATTGCAAGGGAGAAAGTAGGATAATCAGCAGCAAGTTGAAGGGTACAATTGGTAATAAAATAAGGTAGAAGATGAGAGAGGAGATAAACAGGTAGTGTATGAGTGTTAAGAGTTACTGTTTATAAAGCTCATCTTAGAAGTCAGGCACACCTTTCATTAAGCCGTACAGTGATCTCAGACGACACCAGTAACAGTACGTTTTTACTTGTGTTGTACTCTGCCTCACTTGTAAGTTGCTTTGGACAAAAGCATCTGCCGAATGAATAAATAAATGTAAATGTGCCTTAGATGCGCTGCAGTACCCGCTCTGTTAATGGAAGGAACAGAATAGAAACAGAATTCCCTCCCAGCCACTAATGGTTTAATGTGTTTGTGTCTCTACCAGCTAGCTAGCACCTTGTCTGGCCAACTATTGAAGCTTGGTCATGCAGCACTTTTAATATTGTGACTCCTTGTATGGCTTTTGCTCCTGTTGTACTCTGCCTCACTTGTCAATTGCTTTGGATAAAAGTGTCTGCCAAATGAGTAAATGTAAATTTAAATGTAATATAATCTAAATGAATATCCATTACCGTATAAGCTCATTAAGAGTCATACCACACAAGGAAGACGAGATAAAGAAGAAGGCTAAAATGAAAGGAGACAGTAGAAGAGAAAACAGGCGGACACTGGGTAGACTGCATTCTCTCCGGATTTATTCAGGTTCTTTAGGAAGAGTTCTCTTTAGAATTACAAAATGCACTGGTAGAAATAGCAGAGAGAGAAAGAGAGAGAGAAAGAGATTCCACAGCCAAAATAAAGGGCTACATCATCTGATTCAGGCAGCTTCTGCTCCAGCTCTACAACAGGAGGGAATTTTTTTTTCAATCCTTTTTTTTTCCCCATTGGAATTTTTTTTTTTATCATATATATTTTTTTAAACATTGCTTTAAACATTGTGTATCTATCTCACCCCCAGACTCTCAGGGAACACTTGGCAATAGAAACTAACAAACTTCCTTTGATATGAACACCAAAGTCGTTTTGTTATCTTTTTTTTGTCTTTTTTTTGCATTTTTTGTCTTTAAAAATAGAAGAAGAAAAGGAACACATTGCTTTTTTAAAAACATCTATCTATATTTATATATACTTTTTTCTTGATAATCTTTTTTTAATTCCTGAAGATGACTTTTTAACCCACATAGTGGCATGCACATTGCACATGCAGTTCTGTAAGTAAATACTTCTCTTTTTTGTCTTTGTCATTTAAATGTTTTTCTTTTTCACTTAAGTTCCTTAGCGGCTCCTGCATGGTTCTGACAGTATGATGTGGTTATTTATTGTTTGTTAGGTGACACTCGATTGGTGGAATTGGGACACAGTGGCCAATGACAAAAAGGAAGGTGTAAGGGGCTTTTTTCTGTGTTCAGCTGTGACAGTGACAGGCACTCTTCAACTCATAGCAACACAAACACACTCACAGTTAAACACATTCACCCCAACACTGGCACACACACACACACACACACACACACACGAACACCACACTGCTCTCTTTCTCTCACATACAAGCACTTAAGTCCCCCTGACAACTGTCCTTCTGTCTAGGTCTGGCATATTCACATGGGACTACACTTACCAAAGTGGCTAAAAAGAACTCAGTACATACCATGACAGCAGAAATACATGTTCAGTGTGAGTGGTACCTGACTAAACCAGGAGCAATAGGTAAGGTACAATAAATGGGAATGACGTACTTTTACCTTCCCAGTAGACTCTGTGATTGTGTGTGAGAGGGGGCTTTGGCTTGTTAAGCTCCACAGAACAAGATGGGTACATAAGCAGGGGTCTGCTACCACCAGTGATGTAGAGGTTCAGGCAGAGATGGATTTTGGAGTGGGCTGTGGATTGGTGGCCCGGAGGTGAGGGCCAGTTTGCAGACGGTGAGAGAACCAGGGCAGCAGGGACCATTGTCACCTCCAGTGGCACAGTAATGGAAAGATGGGGTGAATGATGCATGTGACATGGACACATGGAAGTGGTGGGAGACCCTGTTCCCCATGGGCTGCAGGGGACCTTGTGGTAATCACACCTCATCTTACCTGTGCTATTTGACTGACACTACTCTTAATCCTCCTCTGAGGGAAAACTATCTCTGTGGGATTGACCTTTAACCCCATCTCATAAATCAGTGTTCCACCTGGGGCAGTGTGCTAAGGCCGCTAGCATGCTCCCTAGGACCACTTACCTGACTTGATGACTGCCCCTTGCCCCAACCTAGCTAGTCTACATGGTGAGCTGGGTCAACAGCTCTCAAGTCCAGCAGTTCACAGCTCATGGCCAAGGAGGTACTGCACTTCGAATGACAGCAACAGTCTGACTCAGTTAACTCAAGGTAGATTTCTGTTTGTATGGACAAGGGTGGGTTAAATCCCCAGAGGGTAGCGGTTAATTCAGTTGTCAGTTTTTGTTCTCTTGCGGTTGTGCAGGGTACTGCACATGTACCTTTTGCGGGCCACCTGTGAATGCGTGCCAGGAAGATAAATATTTGAGAGCAAAACCACCACAAAATTACAATAGGGAAATGACACAATGGAAGAGAGATGGAGAGCAAGAAGGTGAGAAGTAGAGAAGAGAATGGACACAGTCATTGTTTCTGGAGGTTTATGGGTGATACAGGCTACCAATGATTTACAGAGTCAATGTACAGATGGAAAGATGACAGACCCTCACAACCACCATGGACCCCTCTCCTGCCCTGACCAACACCCTTGTTGGAAAAGAAAATCAACCAACTTCACATCCCACCTGTACACCCCTCCACATATCTCTGACCGTCTGACCAGGGTGGACACAGAGAGGGGGGCCAGGGTTTGTGGGCTATGGCCTTCATGGATGACAGAGTAAGAGGAGGAGGGGAGGAGAGGGTGGGAATGAGCGGTGAAGATTAGCCCATGCTAGCCAACATCTGGAACATGTGTATCTGTTGTTCTCTCTGTGATGGAAGTATGTCTATTTTACGGGGGTGGGGTTTATGTATATGAAAGGCACTGGAAGCAATGTACCCTACAGTACCCTACACACATGCCCATGTCCACACTGACATACACACACATACACTTTCACACACCCTCTCATACACACACACACACACACACACGCAGACGCACATACACATACCGAGGCCTGTATTACTGTCACGCCGGTGAACACTACCCTCTCACTCTCCCACCCTGAGAGGCAAGCTTTGCTATGATCAAATGACTGCAGTGCCATTGTGAAAACTGGACACATCACGACTAACTACCAACAGCCTTTTTTTTTTTTTTTTTGGCATCTACACTGGACTCTACTGCTCCCCTTTCTCACACACTCACAGACATCACCCACTTCTGATGACACACGCCGGACAAAGGTGATATAGGACCACTTATACG
Organism: Megalops cyprinoides; assembly: GCF_013368585.1. Lineage (NCBI taxonomy): Eukaryota > Metazoa > Chordata > Actinopteri > Elopiformes > Megalopidae > Megalops > Megalops cyprinoides. The sequence continues at coordinate 12,507,672 of NC_050583.1, read as the reverse complement.
CCCAGACCTCACCACACTTTGTGCTATACACAGAGAGAACAGTGTGTGGTGCAGCTACATGAGGACCGTTTTTGGTCACACTGTATCGAACCATTGCAAGAAAGCCCTTGATTAAGTGTTCGTGTTTAACGTGAACCGTCACACCGGAGAAGTTACACCACAATCTCACAGACACAGGACCATCAAACCGACAGGACCGCCTCTCCTTTTCTCAGGGAAGGGGTGAGGGGCAGAGAGAAGAGGAGGGTGCGAATCACTTATGTACACATGGGTTCAGAGGGACCGTGAAAGTACAGTGGGAGAATTAGTATGAAATGGGGGAGGATGAAAGTGTGAGAAGAGAATGTTGTGATGTTTGAATGGAAAAAAAAATGGTAAAGATGAAAACAAGTTAAAAGGGACCACATAAAGGGAGGGAGAGAAGGAAATGGAGAGAGAGAGCTGAACAAGACCAAGCAAAAGCTTCAAACTGTCAACACAAAACAAAACTGCAGTAAAAACGCAATTAGCAAGATAAGTAGAATTATGTATGATGGCATGATTTGCATTGTTTTTGGAGCGCACAAGACACCTTTTTTTTGGAAACTGCAGTGGTGTCTGCCATTTTGGCCCCGCAGGTTCTACATTGACATTTTAGGAACATGCTGCATTTGGAGCCGAGATCAAAATGGCCAGCCCCTCTTAATTTTCAGCTTCAAATCCAAGTTTCAGGAAAGAGTGTATCGAGGGAGTGAAAGACAGAGAGACAGAGAGAAAGAGAGAGGGGAGGTCACTTTTTACTCTGGCTAGAAATGTCAAACTCAAACTTGAGGATCCACAGCAACCAACCTATCAATTAAACAATGAATCTTTAAAAAACAACAAATCCTTGACATGACAGACATGATTGAATCTACACCTTTCTTCAGTAAGCTGACAAGATCAAATGGAGGACTGCCCATGATGGTTTAAACACAAATTTCGCAAGATGACTGGCAGACTGGACCCTCATGAATTCCTCTGAAGACCTGACACAGCAGCTTCCTACTTAACTGCTTCCAGTGTGATCCCACCTCCACTGCACGGTAACCAGCTGGGCTCTAAGGACCTCACACTCCTGCTGAAAACAGTGGACCGCACTTTCCTTTAGCTTCATCACACCAAATCATCACACCCCTTCTAAATTGACCACCAACTACCTCAAATGTGTGGTCACTAATTGTGGGACTAATTAAGGCTTATAGTTGATCCCATTCATTTAGGGGTTTGCATGAAACAACAGTCAGAAGGCACTGTGGGTCTCTAGGATCAGGACTGCCAACACCTGACTAAAGGAGTCCATCGCAGGGACCTGGAAACTGGGTGAACCCCCCTGCCCTCCTTCAAAAAAGGTCCTACTTTTAACCCCTGTGTCAGGAACATTGAATAGAAAAGGTGTTCAAAAGGAACTGAGAAAGAGCAAGGAGGGGAGAGCAAGTGGGAGGACCTGGGGAAAGGAAGTGAATGAGTAACCAGTGAACAGGGTGGAAACTAGGGTGGGTGACTACAAAGCTGATGATGTGTATATGCCTCCACCCTCCCATAATGATACACACACACGACACACGTGACACAGAAGCAGACACCCATTCATAAAAAAAAACAAAAAAAAAAAACACACACACACACATAACACGCAAATGCACACACTGGGCCACACTGCTGTAATGCTTAGGAGCAACTAAAAGTCTTGTTCGTAGTGAGATCTGCATAGAATCATACCAGCAGACAGACAGCTCCATCTATGTGACATCTACAAAATAACTTCTGTCTGACATTTAAGTGGTACTGTATCTACATTCACTGTGTTATCTAATATCTGTAGTATGTCAGACATTTGTAGGGATCTCTAAAGCAAGGTATCACCTGGTGGCATGTCTGCGCTATACTACTTAGTACCAATAGCTGGAGATGTCAGGTGTCACAGTTGTCGTGTGAGTGGACTGATAGCTGATTACACTGATTGGTGTGACATCTTCAATCAACAACGCTAAAACGATTGAGGTGGCAGTGATGTCAGTAATGACTTGTCTCTTCCTTTGTAGTGCAGTGAGAAAGACAGGCCGGGGAAGTGGATGTTGGTTGGGGTGGACAGAAACACAAGAGAGATCAGGGGGGACACGCAAGAACGGTTTGGCAGAAAAGGCCCAATCCTTGTTTCGTTCATGCATTTGACTTGGCTGTGTTACATGTCCTGAGCAGAGAGTATGCTCCACTGGTACAGACGAACTGTCAGAGTGACAGGAAGGCAGGGTGTGAGCAGTAGCAAGTGGGCTGTGTTATAAACAGCGTCCCCTAGTGGCGGCTGCGTTAGCTGGGTTTTCCTTCCCCTCATTTTCTCCCAATGACACAACAGCACCACTGTGTGTTAAACAAATATACAGCGTTCCCATGTCTGACAAATAAGCTGAATGTGAAAAATTGTGTTTAAAAATGCATCAGTCATAACTAACACGATCTTTCTCCAGTATTCTGCAACGAGAGTGCATCAGTACATTATCATTCCGATGTTGAATTTTGGAAAAGATACGGGGTATCCTAGAAAAACCTGGTACGCCATATTTCCATTTGGTTTTCCTTTTTTAATTTGGCTTTCCATTTTGACTTGGATGAAAGGAAATCCAGCCTGAGATCGTCTGGTGCTGTCCTCTGAAACACCAAACTAAAAACTCAATAAGCTGGCCAACACACTTCAAAGGATCCAAATTCAATCAGGTTTTCACAAACTTTTTTTTTTTTAAAGACTTTGTTTCATTTATCGTGTTTTGTTTCTGTTTTTCTAGGAGACCACTTAGTATCAACTGCACTCCCTCCAGCCTACTTTACCTCATTAAAGTAAAACGTTTTACAGGTGGGTACATCTTGCAGATACGGGCCACCCCTTGCTGGCAGCTTCTGTGGGGAGGCTGTGCCATGAAACCAGTTGTCACAGCAACCCCCTCCATAGCAACCCATCTCTAGTTCAGACCTCCAGTGACAAGAATTCTAAGCAATCCAGCTTCTGCTCTTTAAAATCACACCTTCCCCCGCTATTTATGTGGCCTCTCTCCTCAGCTCTCCAATCTGCTTCCTCTTTTGCAGTAATGATCACAATCCCTCCTCAACACTGGCTCTCAGCAGCTGGAGGTGGGAACTAGTTTAAAGTGACAGTCCGTTGGTGTTCTTGTCCCAGAGGGTGTATCTCTCCCCCCACCCCTCCCCTCCCAAACCCATCTCAGGACACACACAGCATTGTCAGACAGAAACCAGATAACAGTTATGGGAACAATATGAACACAGCTGACTCCAAAAACATTAAAAAACAAAAACAAAAAAAAAAATCTACAAATTCCTTCTCTCATAATCATCATCATTAATACTATCATTGTTATTTATAGAACTGTTATCATTAATAATAACAAATCAACTCTTAAAACAGAAATTCTCTCTTTCTCTGTCTTTCTCTTTTTCTCTCACTCTTTCTGTCTCCCACTTTCTCTTTTCTGAGGAAAAGCCATGGAAGACTGGAAGCGTGGGTGTGATTTAGGGAGGGGAGTGGCAGTCACACTGTCGGTACCCTGGGTCTAGCCTGGGTCTGGCACGGGTTAGCAGTGTAAACAGAGTCATGAGGACTGGACTGAAATCTCCAATGTTCACAGACAGATCAGAGTGATCTTCTGTTTTAAACTGTTTTTTTTTAAACATGTATCATTGTAATGAAGTGCTCCTGGAGTGTGTACATATGAAGCATATATGCTGTACAAAGTGCTGAATAAAACAAGAAAAGGGCCTTGTACAGACATTTAATAAAGATATGCATCATATTTAATCCTGTCATATTTGTGGTTTTAATGTAGAATGGAAAATGATTAGCCATCCTCCGGATCATTCAAGGGTAGAAATATAAACCTGTGCAAGTGTGTTGTGTTCTTTTTCCCCCTCTCCTACCAACACCTTTCTACTCAAAGAACACAGTGAGAGACCGACGGACAGAGGGGGCAGAGAAAGACAGAGAAAGAGAGAGAGAGAGAGAAAACTCCAGCAGATTCAAAGAGAGGACAAGGGCATTACCCCCCTCCCCTCACACAATAAAGCTTCTCTGTTAGTTTTGTGTTAATCATGCAGGTTTCCATCCGATTTTACTCAAAGAGTTCAAACAAAGCTGAGCGGGTGCAAAAGAATACTCAAGATCCAATGTTCAGGAAGAGGAGGAAGAAGAAGAGGAGGAAGCAGAAGAAGAAGAAGAAGAAGTAGAAGAAGAAGCAGAGAGGAAGATATTCTGAAGAAACTGTCTGTTTTTACATTTTTTTCCCCTCCTCTTTTCTTTCTTCCTGGGCCAGACTGGCTGTATGGGAGTAGTGGGCTGGGGGGGGGAAGTTGGAGGCACCACACCCTCTGCCCCACCCTCCCCCCACCTCCACAGAGTCTGATAGCCTCCCAGCTGCCCCGCCCTCTCTCATCCTGCCTGCCCACAGACAGGCGGTGAGGTCAGTGTCAGAATTTGTACTACGGACGGTAAACACAGATGATAAAACTCATCAATATTACCCAGCAGCAGGGCTGGGTTGGTTTTTGCAGTGGTTGGAGCTCCGGTCTGCCCTGAAAAGTGGAGTGCTCATTCTCCCTTTTATTTTCTAAATTTTTTTTTTCCCCAAACGCTTCACTTTTTTTTTCTTTTTTTGTCGCTGCTTGTTTTGGAAGGCATAGTGCGACATTTAACTAAAAGGTTTTTCTTAAACTTGTTTCCTTTGTAACGGTGAGAGGTGGGCTCCCATCTATTCGCTAGCCTGTTACATACTGAACCACCAAACCTTGAATGAAAGCTGAATTCTGCAGTCCAGTGGTCTGGAAGTGAAGTCATATGAGGTTAGAAGTTAATGCCTGGCATTCCCAGGGCAGTGTGGTACATCCACCAAGAGCACTGTGATTGGATGAACATGGAAAATAGTGCCATAGTTATGAATTGGCTGATTGTTAATTGGGTGAAACAATAACTCTGATTGTTCGAAAGACAGTTCAGTACCAGGAGACGGAACAGATGTTTTATGAAGTACTTTTATGAATTTCAATGAATAAGCTGGTGTAATAAGTGCTGAATAAGCAGAGGACTGAATGGAGTTTGTTTCGACTACATATCAAAAAGGACAGAAACACATTCTAGGCATTTTAGAGCAGTAGACTGTTCTGCCATAAAAAAGAAACAGTTAAAGATGGTGCTTGAGTGCTTTTGTTAAAAATCCATGTCTTCATTAATAAATTAGAATCTCACATGTCTTGAAAACAACAGAATGTATTTGCTTACTGATGCACTGCTATTGTACAGAGTATGTACCTGTATTGATCACATAGCTTTGGCTTTTTTTTAATGACTGACTTGGTACTTTATTTTTTATGAATTCATTGTGTTTGTAAACATCTCTATGCACATGTTTTGGACTTTATGTCTATGTTTAGAGCCAGTTATATTTTTTGCCCTTTCTAATATATGGTCCTTCTTAATCACTATACCCATGTTGAAGTTCATTTCATTGTTGAACAACCAGCGCATGGTCCTTTAAATTAAACATGAATAATGGATGAATGCTAGTGTGTGGGCATTGGAGTAAGTGAAATAAATTGGGAAAATCCTGCCTCTTACATGAACTCGCTTCCAGACAACTAGCTGGTGGCACCCAGCACTCTGTGCCAGCTCTGTGCCGGCTTGCCCTCTCTACACGTTTCCAGAGTGGCACCACCTCGTCGCCAGCTTCCCACAGTTGTCCCTTTCGTCCCCACGATTTCCTCCTCTCTCCCTACACCGGCACATGTCCCTCGCGCTGCTCCTGGGCCGCGTTGAGTCTCACACGTGCTCGCGGAGCGGGCACAGAGATGCCAGCGTCCTTCTCTTCCTCGGCCCCTCCCCCGTAGTTTTTCCGTCGAGGGAACAGAGCAGTGTCGCGCCCCGTCCCCGCCCCGGATTCGCAGAGGTTAGCACCAGTCGTCTTCGTCCGTCTCGCTGTAGGGTTCGTGCAGCCCCTTTCTGGGTCCCCTCGGATGCGGGGGCCTGTGAGGCCCGGGGTTGGGGCCCCGCCGGTGGGGGGAGGGCGAGGACGAGCGGTAGCCGTTGGGCAGGCGGCGGGGCGGCGGCTGAACCTGGGGAGGGGCGGCGTTGCGGGAAGTCCTGGGCGAGCGGGGGTGCGGGTGCGGGTTGCCCTGGTGAAAGCTCTGGTCGTAGGCCGGCGGCTCCTGGCGGTCGTACTCGTAGTCCTGGTCGTAGACGTCGCCCTCCAGAGGGTCGGGAGGGGGCGCCCAGCGACCGTGGCGGGCGGAGCGGGGGGAGCCGTGGTGGGAGGGAGGGTGGTGGTGGTGATGGTGGTGGTGGTGGGGCTCGTGGCCTGGGGGGGAGAAGCGGCGAGGACTGGGCGAGGCCAGCCTCCCCTGCTGGCCGGGAGGGGCGTTGACGGCCTTACGGAGTGCTGGGGAGTAGGCGACGTGGGGCCTGGGCGTGGAGGGGGTCTGGGGCAGCTGGCGCCGGCCGCGGCGTGGGGTGCTGGTGCCGGAGGTCGAGGGAACCGGGCTCGCACTCACTGAACTACTGCCCTACATGAAAATTAAGACAAAGCAAATAACAAATGCACAACAAAATTAACAACAAAAGGAGGAGAACGAGACGCACACACAGACAGCAACAACAACAGTGATAAGAGAGAGAGCAAGAAAGAGAGAGAGAGAGAGAGAAAGAGAGAGAGGGGGAGAGGAAGAAGGGACGTCGAACATCGAAAATCATAAACCAAATGCAGGAATGGGTAGAGAAGCCACATGTTGCACAGAGGAGAGAGAGAGAGAGGACACAAAGAAAAGTAACAAAGAAAAAAAACAAAAGAAAGAAAAAAGAGAAATTGATTTCTGTAAGTCGCACTGGTCAACGCGCGCGTCCTGTGGTCATGTGGGACTCGGACGGAGTGCTGTGCAGTGACGCAGGCAATTCACGGTGGTCCCTCCACAACAAGAAAAACAACGACGCACCTTCGACTGCCTCGGCTGCAAATATTCAATACAAGACCTCATGAATGAGACCCTTTGTAGTGATCGTCCTGACTTCCCCAAAGGGCTTTGTGTTGACGCTTTGCTAACACCATGCAGTGATCACAGATCATTTGATTGGTCTGTCAGCGCAGGAGTTTTGCAGGTCCGTGGTGGTGCGTTGTAAAGAGCGGGACCACAGCCTTCCCACAATGCACCACGCTTTTCCATCAGGAGGCGGCGTCCTCTCGGAATGCCTTTCACCCGCGTGACAGATTGACAGTGTAAAACCACGTCTAATGGAAAAACAGAAACTGACAGCAAGGCTTGCTCTTTTTTGCCCTTTTTCGCACTTTTTTGCCCTTGTTCACCATTGGCAGAATTGGTCATCTCTCATAAGGCAAATTGACATCATGAAGGCTTGGGTTTGCGCTTCTTTCTGCACAGTAATGAAAAGAAACGAAAGAAAGTCTGTGTGTGCGCACGCGTGTGTGTGTGTGCATGTGTCTGTGCATGTGTGTGTGTGTGCATGTGTGTGTGTGTGTGCGTGTGTGTGCATGTGTCTGTGCATGTGTGTGTGTGCGTGTGTGTGTGCATGTGTCTGTGCATGTGTGTGTGTGTGTGTGTGTGTGTGTGTGTGTGTGCATGTGTGTGTGTGTGTGTGCGTGTGTGTGTGCATGTGTCTGTGCGTGTGTGTGTGTGTGTGTGTGTGTGTGTGTGTGTGTGTGTGTGTGTGTGTGTGTGTGTGTGTGTGTGTGCGCACATGGATCAAACATGGCTGCATTGCTGGAGAGTGCCTTCACAACAGTCCTCAAAGCTAGACATGAAAATCCAAAGTCATGTTCATCCACCAGAAAGAAACAGATCTCCTGCTCTCTAGCAAAGCAGAAAAAAGCTTTTAAATAGAGGGGCAGATCAAGGAAATGCTACAGTTTAAATGAATGCTATATTTAGCTCAAAGACGCTGTGATATTTTTAGGCAAACAGGATCTTCAGATGTACTCCTTGATGGTGGACATCCTGCCAATGACGCATCCATATCTGTGCCAGCAGCACTTAATTGAGCATCTCTTTACTTTTAGCCCTATGTGCATGATTCAGTACTCTAAAACAAGATCAGGCCAGACCTCATCCTGGATCTGTCCTGACAGAGGGCCCATACTTCACTCAGTTATGGCCTGAGAGACAGTCTACATCACTCAGGGCAATATATGCAGTTACTGAGGCCTTCAGATACCCAATAACTTAAATTAAATAGGACTGAAAGTATTGGTTGCCATACTAGAGTTTAACACTGGAAAGGTCATCATTGGATAGCCTGTGTAGTGTTTGTCAGTTAGTGCTTGGCTGTGAGAGTGTGTGGTGTTAGTCAGTGCCAGGCTGTGGTGGTGAGTGAAGTATTAGCTGATCAGTACCAGGCTACGAAAGTGTGCGTAGTATTTGTCGGTAGCGTCAGGTTGTAAGTGTGTGTAGTCTGTTGGTCAGCACCAGGCTATACCGATGACTGAAGTGTTAACTGCTCGGTGCTGGGCTGTGACAGTCTGCATTTGCTGATGTGTGTCACAGCAAAAGCAATGTCTGGGAGGCAGAGGCCCACCTGTCTGTGTGTCCTGCAGTCTCGTCCCTCGCTGGGGGAGCGGGACCAGTGACGGTCCCTGTCGTGGGGCCGGTGGCCGTACTCGCCCCTGTCGGGCCCGTAGCGCTCCTTGTCCACGGAGCCGTGGTGGTGGTGGTGATGGTGGTGGTGCCTCCTGTCCTTGGCCCGCCCCCGCTCCCGGTCGCGGTCTTTGTCCCTGGGCGGTAGGTCACCTGACTGCGTTGTGGTGCTGAGATCTGTACCGAGCCCTGCCGGGTCATGCCAGTCAATATAGAGCAGCTGTACAAATGACAGAACCTCTCTGCACTGCCTCTGTCAGTCAGAACAGAACAGTATGTCTCTGAATTGTTTTTATGTTTGACAATATCTCAATTTCTGCTGCCCACACTGCCAGCTCTGACCTGTGTCTGTCCCTAGTACCACACACATCTAGCTCTGGCCTGTGTCTGTCCCTAGTACCACACACATCTAGCTCTGGCCTGTGTCTGCCGCAAGTCCACTCACTGCCAATTCTACCCCCAGTCCCCTCACTGCCACTTCTGCGTCCAGTCCCCTCACATACATACATCCAACTCTGGCCTTTTCCCCGCCTGGGGATCAATAAAGTGCTATCTTATCTTATCTTAATTCTGACCTGTGTCTGTCCATAGTACCCCACATTGCCAGCTCTGGCCTGTGTCTGTCCCTAGTACCCCACACTGCCAGTCTGTCCTGTGTCTGTCCCTAGTACCCCACATTGCCAGCTCTGGCCTGTGTCTGTCCTCAGTACCCCACACTGCCAGTCTGTCCTGTGTCTGTCCCTAGTACCCCACATTGCCAGCTCTGGCCTGTGTCTGTCCTCAGTACCCCACACTGCCAGTCTGTCCTGTGTCTGTCCCTAGTACCCGACACTGCCAGTCTGTCCTGTGTCTGTCCCTAGTACCCCACACTGCCAGCTCTGGCCTGTGTCTGCCCACTCCCCTCACACTGCCTGCTCTGGCCTGTGTCGGCCCCGAGCTCCCTGCAACGGCAACTCTGACCTGTGTCGGCGTCGGTATAGCGGCTCAGCGACCTCTCGGAGGCACGGTGGCTGCGCTCGCGGCGGCGGTGGTGCCGCTGGCCCTCCTCCGGGATCACCCTCTCCAGGGAGTAGTCCTCCAGGCGCACGCCCGTCCCAGAGCGCCCGTGGACCAGGGAGGAGGACGACCGCCGCAGGGGACTGGTGTCTGTGATAGTCTGCAGTGGGACGGAGGACAAGCGGGAGAGTGGGAGGGAGAGAGGGAGAGAGAGGCTTGTTTTCTATATTCGTCTGCCAAGGAGATGGAGAGAAAAGGGGAGAGGGAGGAGTGAGGAGGCCTCACTGTGAGAGTGTGTGTGTGTGTGTCTTTGAGTGTGTGTCTGTGACCGAGTGTGTGGGTGTGTCCGTGTGTGAGTGCATGTGTGCGTGCTGTCAGTGCGTTCAAGTAAGAGCGTCACTGTGTGTGTTTGTGTTGCGAAGTGTAACGGCCCTCACAGCTCCATGACAGTCCAGTCATGCAAGGGCTCCAGTGTCCGCCACTGTGGGGGACCTCATGCCCCCCCCCCTCACCAAAACCCCCTCTCCTCCCCACCACCCCACACACCCATCATGCTGTCCAGGACCCAGGGTGGTAGAGGCACAGAGACAGGAGATACATAAAGAGGAAGAGGAGGGGGCAAAGGTCATGCCTTACATGCACCCAGCATCTTACCTGTCCTGTAAGGTTGGAACCTGCCCCCAAACTCACATCCCCTGCCTTTTCCACATACCCTCATAGCATAGCACATTTCCACTTCAAATTTCATACCCTTCACGCGTAGCTACACCCTCATAGCATAGCACATCATTTCCATTCACAGAATCCATACCCCTCACACATAATCACACCCTCGTAGCATAGCACATGTCCATTCACAGAATCCAGCCCCTTTCCATATACCCACTCCCATTCTCATGGCATAGCACATTCACAGACAGCAATCCATCCCCTCCCTCTCATAACAAAGCACATGTCCATTGGCAAAGAGCAATCCATCACCATCCCCTCTCCATTTCAGTGTTCTAAAGCTCTCCCTTATAGAGTCATGCTGACTCCCACACTAGCAGTCCAGGATCCTGACCCCAGGTGAGGACACACCCACATTGGGCTCATTTTGCTGGAATATGAGGCCCATTCTGTAAGGCAGCGGTGCCCACCAGCTCACTTCCTGGAGGGCCCGTGAGATTGACAGCCCTGCTGTAAAGGTCCGTTCTGACGTCAGACCCCAACACTGAAGCGTCTCTCGGTCAGGATGCATTGACAAGCCTGTAACATTAACACGCGTACGCACCGGCAAGCACACCTGCCCGCATAAACACTAATGCACACACACACACACCCACAGGGGCACATAAAGAAAGAGCCACTTCAGCGAAAGCCAATGCAGATAAGCGGCAGGCCATCAGTGCATTGCATGTTGTATACAGACGGGGCAAGAGGAGGGAAAAGAGACAACTCTCTGACCACAGTGTCTCAACACGACAGCCATCCTGCCTTAGAGTCTCTGAGAGTAACGGTTATTGTGCTAAGCTATGCCACCACAGATTCCAGAAACCAGATTCCATTTGTTCACTTGTGTATGATTGTTTTTTTAAATTTTTTTTTCGTTTCCAAGATCTTGCCCTCGCATTACTGACTGCTGACTTTGAGGCAGTGAAGCACCGCCTCAGTGCACAGAATCAGAGCGATGGTTTCTCTTTTCCCTCCAGGCATTGTAGACAGCGAGTAATAAACCAGCAGACACAGGCAGTGAAAAGTTGAGGAAAACAGAGAAACAGAGACAGGTTGTCAGGGCAGAAGACGGGAAGAGTGGGGGAGAAACGGACATAAGATAACAGACATACAGAGAGAGAAAGAGAGAACTGCATTATGAGAGAGAAGGGGGGGGGGGGGAGCAGAAAGAGAGAGGAAGAGTAGTAGGAGGGAGGCCTGAGACAGGGTACATACACTGAGGTTATGTCCGCGAGGCCTCCCTCTTCTCCGCTGTGGGACAGGCAGACAGGCGGTGCACACACAGGAAGCCACAGTTACCACACACACAGAGCACAGCACAGAGGGCACAGGCAGAGAACCACAGCACAGCCACCAGGGCCACAGGGAAGGGAAGGGAAGGGTGGGGGGGGGGGGGGGGGGGGGGGAGGGTGGGGGCAGAAAGAGGAGTGAGGGAGGGAGAGAGAAGGGGAAGAAGCATGTAGAGGGGGGGAGAGGAAGGGCAAGAGAAAGGGAGGGAGTAATCAGAGAGGAGAGGGAGGAGGTCACGGGAGGATGGGGAGGGACAGCAAGGTTGAGACATTAGGAAAGAAGGGATGAAAAACATAATAAGGGATTGAAAATAAAAGGGAGCCAAAGAGAGGAGAAGAGAAAGCAGAGAGAGAAACCAGTTAGACACAGATGCGGCAGATACTACGAGAGAAAGAGAGAGGGAGTGGGAGAAAGAGTAGGATAGAGAAAGAAAGAGACAGATGACGAGAGGACACTTACCATAGCAGAGTGCACACACTGAGGGACAGAGGCAGTGTTAGAGAGACAGTGAGTTACCACGGTAAAGAGGGTAAAAACGCACATCAACACTACATCACAACACCACACTGCAGTACAGTACTGGACAACACAGTCTGCCACTGCACACTACAGTATAGTAATGAAAGTACAGTGTAGTTTAGCCCACCACAACATAGTACTATACAGCACACTGTATTAGAGCCCACCACACTACATCACAGTATAGTACCATACAGTACAGTATAGTGCAGTCCACCATACTACTACACAGTATAGCTCCATACAGTACAGTACAATACAGCCACCATACTACACCATGGTGTACTGCACATACAGTGCAGTATAGTACAGTCACCATACTACACCACGGTGTAATACCATACAGTGCAATATAGTGCAGTCCACTACACTACATCACAGTATGCTATCATACAGTACACTGAAGTACAGTCTACCATACTACACCACAGTATTGTGCCACACAGTACAGAATAGTATACCCCAATACTCTAAATGACAGTAAGGTGGAGAAGAAGGAGCGATCCAACAACACACTGAGCAACACAAAACATATTGTAAACATACATACACACGTGCATGCAGTACTTAAAACATCCATGGGAAAAGGCAAATGCAGCACGTCTATTCTTAATACAGAAAGGCATTGTAGTGTCATCCTGCTAGGGGAAGAATTCTTTTAGCTAAACTCTTTTAGCTTGCTAAATATAGATACTCAAGAAATGAAAAGCATCTTTCAAGCTATATAAATGACTTTACAGTTTTTAAGCAACAAGGGATGATTGCCTGTGTGAAGTTTTTTCCCCTCACATGAACTAATTGGCAGCATTAGCCCTAGTGTTAGATTGACTTGCTAGCATTTTGTTACCATTTCATTAAAATGCCATTTAACAGTGCCGTTACACTAGAATGTATTTGCGAAAATGAATGCGGCATTTCATTAAATAAATGCAGTTTCTTATTCATCACTCCACAACACTAATGTATATGCCCATTTGTCGATATTGTCAGTGTCATTAATGCCTTCTGCTGTGACAGAATTACATCTTGGTGTCTGAGGTACATACAGAATTGCGACTTGCATCGAAAACCACGGCTAAAATCGCAAATTTTTGATATTGACATTCTTTAACGTTTCCAAAAGACTTCAGTCAGCCGATTCCTCTTTGTCTCCAGTTGGTTGAATGCCAATGACTCACAATGAGCCTTGAAGAGAGGGAAGAGATGGCTATCCTTAGTAAGTAATGAGTTCAGTAGCCTGCAAATTCAACTTAAATGGGTTGCTGATGAGACGAGCAGAAAGTAGTATATGGCTCATGTGTAGAGAGTGAAAGACTGACATCTGAATGAGAATGCTTTTTATCATTATCCAGACTGGTTGAGGTCAACGCCAAACGGAAAATAAGAGATATTTTACCAAGGAGTGCTGAAAGCACAGCAGAATAGCCAGAGCTCTAACAGGGCTCAAGAGAGAAAGTTCAGCTAGGACTAATATAGAGCACTCTCTATGCAGAATGTGCTTGTCCTGTTTTATGTTATTCTATGAAAGTTCGCTCTTTATGGCTTTGTAATGGATTGCCCAAATGGTTTGAAACAGTATTATCAATACATCAACACAGAATATTATAATGTTTGGAATGGTCTAAATACAAGTATGAATTCCCTTTTCTTTCCCTCCAGTTGAAATGTTGTGCAATAGATAGAGCCTGAGGAAGGAAGGTGAGGGCCAGACGGCCTTCAGAAGCAGCCCCCAAAAGAAGGCCTTGCTCACTTTGTAAATGCCTTTTGGGAAATATTGTTGCTTAAAAAATGTAAATAAATAAAATACATCCGGTGATAGAGCTTTCTAACACAGCCTACCAAACCTGGTCTGGAATCAGACACAATGCCTGTTTTAGATATTTATGGTGTGTCTTGTAGTCTTATAGGAGTTGGGTGCAAACACCCTTCCTTGCTGTCACCTCATCTTTAAGTGAGTGTAAGTGTAAGTGTAAGTGTAATTTTGTGGGACAGTCTTCATGTCGAGAAGTCCTAACCTCTCCACTCATCCCTTTTTGTATGCTACCATAGTTTATCAGCGCCAAAGTTGCAAAGTGTCACACAGTCCCGGTTACAAACTGCATATCGAATTGCTTTGCCCCCCTATGTAAAGCACTGTCTTTTCCCTCCCTGACACACTCTCTCTCTGTTCCGCATGTCATCAAAGAAACAAGTCCTCCTCTAGCCCCACCCCCTACAGATCAGCATACCCTACTTCAATGGATGAAATGCTTGGACCATCGCTTGACTGGAAAACCCAAGATGACCTTTCCCTGGCCGCACACCTGAGTCCACATGAGCCTCCCAGCCGCCTAACAGTCTCTGAACTTACTTATATAATTGATGGTTATTTCATTCATGATGTCCTTCATGTGATACCATTCCATTTTTTGTTTCCTTTCCCAATTTTCCAACAGCCTCTTAATTGCTGTTTGATTGACTGAAATATCACATATTTTTATCATGTCTGTGAAGCTTTTGACAACATACATGTATACTGAATGGTGTCTTGTGTTTGTATGAAAAGTTTTTGTCTGTAAGATTGACTGAGTCCATTGAAGAGCAGTGTGTATCCTGGAACATCAACGCAGGATTTTTAAATGCTATTTAGGTGGTTAATTTGTGTGTTTTGACGCCATTCCTTGCACTGCAGTCATACTAAAATACATATGCCAGATTAAATTCATGTATAAAGCAAGCATACTCACTGCCCTTGGCATCTGTTCATGCTAAACATAGATACTGATATAGATGTAGACACCCTTTAATAAATCACTCCTGAACACACACCTCTCAATACGCACACACAGACACGCACACACATACACACACAGATATATATGTATGTAACCCGACAGAGAGAAAGAGAGGCAGTCAGGGAAAGAACCCAAGGGAAGAAGAGGGAGTGGGGCTCAGGAGTGAGGAGAGGGGATGATTCAGTGGCCGTTTCAATAGTGTGTGCGTGTGTGGCCACAGCACTCACTGAGACGTGGTTCAGGTGAGGATGGACCTGAACAGGGGGTGGACATGAGGGAAGCACAGGCATGCACCTCTGTGCAGAGCAGGGAGAGGGGTGTGGGTGGGTGGGGGGGTGCTGTAGGCTGTGTGGGGGTGCACCGAATCCGGTCTGCCCTCCCACCCCATCGGGGACCTCCCTCACTGCCACTTCCCACACTTGAATGTGGCGGCTCTGGGGTTCACAGTTTGCCTTAGCCTGAAATTTTTCTCATTGAAAGGGAAACTCTTTGGCGTGCATTATATCACTCCATTCAGTTGTAAAACAGTGGAGGCAGAATATGCAAGCGTCAATGAATCACTGATATCTGCTGAGGAGAAGTCCAAACAGCAGAGAACATCTGACGATTGGTGGTATGGAAGATGCCTAACTGTGTTTAAGGGAGGTTGAATTAAACTAAATCTGCCACCAGGGTTATCCAGCAAAAGGGTCACTTGTCAGGGCCATGGCGTCTGGGGTATGTTACTTCCACTCTGTCCTCTTTACTGGTCAGAGCGATGGACTGCGTAGATGTGGGTGCAAGGGGGGCGGGGCCAGAGCAGAAGGGCAGATGGTGGGATGTCGGGAGGGACAGGAGCAGGGGCAGGAGAGAGGGACGGAGAGAGGCGGGGAAACGGGGAGGGAAATCGGGGGTGCGGGGGCTGTGAGAGGATGGAAGGTGCTCACTTGGTTTTCTGCTGGAAGCCGGGGCATGGAGACGGCCCTCCCATGCGCTTCCATTGGGAGATAGCGCTCACTGTCGGAGTAACCGTCCCGCCCCATCTCTCTCATCTCTACCGTCTGCAAAACAGAGGGAGAGTGGGCGTGACTGCTGCGGGCCTGTGGGCGTGCCTGCGTGGGAGGGGCCTGAGAGACAGGCCTGCCTCAGACAAGCTGTAAAGGAAGTTACTCCTTCAGGGCTTTGCTAAGTCACCCGCTGCTGGGAGGTGCACTACAGCAAGCGCCACAGTGCACTTTCTCTGCAGTTATTTGTTTATGCTAATGTGTGTAGTCGGACTTGCTAATTGATTAGTGAGGGAAGATTGGCGATGGGAAGATTAAGTTCTGATCATTACAGATCGGCAGTAACAGTGCAGAGAGGCAGAAAGCCAAATCCCAGAGCTTGACACTCGGTGCAAATTCATACTGCGGTAATACTGTGGTAAGTAGTAAGACTGTGTGGTATATGCACGTGTTTTCCACAGCAACACTACCCTCAGATGCAGGTACCGGGGTCAGTAACGCTGTGTGGTGTACACGCCTGCTCGGAAACATGGCGGCAGTCTTGGCCTACACTGCCCCCATAATGAGAAGGAGATGAGAGTTCAGTGGGTCTTGGGAATGGGGTGAAAGAGAGAAGAGCAGCACAGGGGGACCAGATGTCCCACCTCAGCCGAAAAGGGGGAGTGACGGCTGGATATGAGATGAGCTTTGTGGATGGTGGACTCAGCCAGGGTGTGGAATATCAGAGTGAAAGAGAGAGAGAACGACAGAAAGAGAGACAGAAAGAGAGAGACGGGGAGTGGGAGGGAAGGAGACAGAGAGAGAATGTTAATATTGTTAGTAGAAGATTTGGTGGTATTGTTATTAGAGTTATTGTAGCCATCATTCGTTATCAGAACTCTTTCAGTATTGTTTCTGTTTGCTCTTTTTTGACTGGTCGATTTCTTGTTCTACCGTTTCGTAGTGGTTGCTTTGGCACAACATACCCCGTGCATCACGTCAATGAAACATATGGATTAAACTGAACTGATTTGAACTGAGTGAGTGTGTTAAGAGTGACAGTGAGGATGAGGGTGATCCATGGAGTCCGAAGAGTACTTGGAGACAAGAGGTGGAAGTCAGGACCCCGCCGTCGACCATGTTCGGGATGCCAGTGCTGAGCTGCTTAGGCAGACACAACTGACTCCAGTCCTGACTCTGTCTGACACTGTGACAGTGTTATAATAACACTAAGACTGACACAGTGACAGCATTACCATACCACTGACACTGTTGTAGTGTTATAACAACTCTGGTACTGTAAGCACTATAATAACACTAACATCAATACTTTGGTGGTGTTATAATAGCTCCAACACTGTAGAAGAAATACAATCACACTAACAATGACACAGTGGCAACATTACAATAACGCTAACACTGTGGCACTGCAACACTAATACTAACACTGTAAGTATGATAATAACTGAAACTGACACTGTATGTGTTAGTAACACTGACACTGTGGCAAAGTTGTAGTAACAGTCGTCACATGTGTGTTAGTATGCAGAAGTGGTACTATTCCCTACAACAGACCCATGTGGTGTGAATGATTCTTAATTATAATAAAAGTGACCAAACACATGTCACACACATTCGATTTAGTCACAATATGCAACTACTAACTGTCAACTACAGGGAAAGAACTGAATATCATTAGCAATGAATAGCAGTTTGAGCCATTCCAGGTTTTACTGAGACAAGGCTAGCATAACACCAACCTGCAATAGTGTTAGGGTTAGGGCTACACCCACATACCCCCTTACACATGCACACACTTTTTGCTTTGTTTCTTTGATATGGTACTTGCTCCAACATAATCACATAGCTAGAGGCAGCCTCCCTCCCAGGTAAGGTTATATGCTCAAAGGTAAACTGCTCATGGAATGGGATAGAGACACTGGCGACTAGCTGATGCGGTATAGATACGGAGACCAGTGTACAGTCATTTGAAAACACTGTTTGTTTTAGCCAGGATGCTGATATACAGAACATGGATGGGGCCTACCATGACTAGAGTGCTTTTGTTTTGCTGTTTTGGTGTCACTGCAACTGTCAGGGCTACATAATTGCCAGAGTCCTCTGTTCTCCATCAGCTTCGCAGAAGCTGATCACTGGGCTATTGCCTTTGTGCCAATCATTTTTACCATAAAACTAAACTAAACTGATCAAACCACTATAATTAGAGCCCAGAGGACTGACCTCGCCTGCAAGGAGATCCCCAGAATTGGTAGGTTCAAGTTTTGCTATGAATGCATTGTAAGGTCTGCCTTGTGCCACTTTTTGGGTTTATTAGTTTTTTTTCCGCACACTGGCACAATTAGGTTATGCTAGCTATTCCTTTTGCAGCCATTTATCGCCATTTTTCAGGAGTTATTTTTGAGAATAAGAGAAGGTGGTCATTACAGCTGCCACTTAGTACATGTCTGCTTCTTATAAAGCCTGTGATGTCTCAAACTGCTATGCACTTGATAGGGCATTTTTCATCACTGTAACTGAGAAGACTAAACGTGTATAACAGTACAAAAAAATGCAGTATTTTGTGTATTATAGTATAACCGGACCATGTGTTTAAACTGTATGAATATATTGTGTTACAGGAGTTTAGTACATTGTTTAAGTTTGAAAAGTCATAGTATGCAGTCCTGGGGTATATCCATGGCTTTATGTTGGTTTTGACGTGTATGTGTGTGTATGGGTTTGTAACTGTGTATGTGTATACACGCCCACATGCGTATACCTGTGGGTTATGCCTGTTGTCATGCAGGTCATCTGGGTGTGGCCTCTCTGGACTCCAGCTGCCCGTCTTCTGGAACATCTCCTGCGCCCGTGCTGTCACCCACGACTGGCTCTCTGTCATCCCCCCTTCCAGTGGCCTGTGACAGAGAGAAACATTCAGCCAGGCCCGCCGATGCAGTGCCACTGCCCCCTACTGTCACCTCAAATTCCAGTGACCCTGCCACACGTCTCTCTCCATGTTTGTACTCTTATATAGGCAATTAGGGCGGCAGTGTAGCATAGTGGTTAAGGAGCAGGACTTGTAACCGAAAGGTTGCCGGTTCGATCCCCGCTGGGACACTGCTGCTGTACCCTTGGGCAAGGTACTTAACCCACAGTTGCCTCAGTAAATATCCAGCTGTATATATGGATAACATTGTAAAGAACTGTAACCTATGTAAGTCGCTTTGGATAAAAGCGTCTGCTAAATGAATAAATGTAAATGTAAAAATTCAAGCGCACTGCCAGCTCTCTGCTCCTTGCGGTGGACTAACACTGACCCCTGCTGGATAGATGGGTATAACCACTAAGGAAAACTGAGCCACACCACTCCGTAAACCTTCTTATGTCCAACAGGTGCTAACTCAATGGGTCTGGGCTTGGTTAGTATTTGTTCTGCTGCTTGATCTGATGTCTCTGATCCCACTCTGACCAGCATGCGAATCTACACACTGCTCCTACACCTACACCTTACACTGATCTACCCACTGATCCAAATGCTAACCGCCAGGCTGGTGTGTAAGTATATCCGGCAATCTAAACAAATCTACTGCTGTAAACAAAGACCGTCTAAGCCACATGCAAAGAAACACTGAACACATATAAAAGCCCCCTGTAGTTGTTGGCCCGACAATTCATAGAGGGAGAGTGAAGGAGACACAAAGAGAGAAAGAGAAGGTTACAACAGACAGAGAGAGATGAGAAGTATGTGAGAAGGAAAGAGCAACTCACAGGTCACTGATGGGTTCCTGTTGTGTCTCTGGGAGGCTGTTGACTCCCTGCCCACCGTCCTGGGCCGGAGAAGGTGGTTCCATGCGCTGAAACATTAATGGCGTTCGATTCTGTGTGAGATACAACATGGCCTCCGGCTGGTATCAGACACACTACTGGGAAACGGAGTCACAACATCCAGAGAGCAAACGGGGGGCTCTGACGGTAAACGGGACACAGCCGAGGGTCGGCTGCGAGGCATTCTGGGAATTGAAGTCCCGTTTTGTATGATTCACTTTCATTCCACTAGAATGGAGTCCCTGGGCTGTGCTCATGCCAAGAACTCATTTACTTCCTGTTGACCAGGAAATGAATGGCGGTAACCAGTTGAGTGCCACATCAAGGTCTGCTGTACTACCGCATTGAGTTCCTCCTCTTTATTGTTGCCTAGGCTGGGTGACAGTGTGTCCTGTAGTAACCATTGGGACTAGAGATGGTTAAGTCAAGGGGGATACTGGAAAAGAAGTGTTTCTGCCTGACCATGAAATACATACACTTACGTGACTCTCTATTGGACCATATATCTTTTGTGCCAGACCAAAAACTGATCCAACAGGGATAGCTGTTTCGACAGCTCTGAAATTAAACAAGCATGAAAGCCAAAAAAAACTCATAGAGGAAATACAATGGACTTCCTCCAGAGCAAAATGACGTACGGGTTGCGAGCCCATGATGTATGTAAGGCATTGTACACGTCACCCAGCCTGGGCAAACCCTGAACCTGGCACCCCAAGAGCTGAGCAGCTCAGCGGTTACAACAGGAGACATCAAATGGACCAACCCGACACACAGTCCAGGCAGGATCAAACAGCATGCACGGGGGGGAGAGCACTGTTAAAACGTCACCAAGTAAAATCTGCCGACCAATCAATATAGGAACCGATCAGTCAAAGCTCAAAAGAGCGTGACGTCGGTCTTTTATTAGACGGTGTACGGACAACATGTTAGACGTGAACGAAAAGAGAGAAGAGAAAAGTACTCATGAAGAAGGGGGCTGGAAAAGAGACAAAAAATGTAAGAGGAGAAAACGTAGCAATCAGACGAGACGGAGAGGCTTACAGACGGGTACACGGGACAGTATTCAGTCTTCATCCCCTTAATCCTTGCGCAGGGGTATCCACAGCTTCTGAGGTGCACAAATCTGCACTCACAACCCCGCATCCTCTGCATGCCGCTCCCTGGTATTTTAACTCCAGACTCCAATGCTGACTGAGACCATGCAACAGAGTAGCATGCACTGCAAGAGCTCTGGACACGGCGCTCATAAGGAGATGGATAAACAGTAGGTGGAGAGCACAGGGGAACGTTGTGTTAACAGTGAGAAACAGCCATGTTGTGTTCCTTCCATTTATGACATCATGGATGTGTACACCATACCTCTCAGCCAAATTTACCATTTGTCGGGAGATCTGCAGCTGTTCTTCTGGATTTGTAGAGCTCTCTTTATCCGTCTGGCTATTAATACTCATTCCTCTGTCAGCCCTGACACACATTCCAGCCAAACACTTACTTGCAGGTGTATATGCATTTGTATGCGGAGAGTAAAAAGGGCTTCAGAGTTAACATCTCAGTCAGCAGTCATCTGTCACAGTTCTGACAGCATTTTAACCATATAATAACCCAGCAGCGTGACAGCCATTTCATGAACCTTTTCCCACCTTTTGAACCTTTTTTTCCACCAAAACTGTACTCATCAGGAATTAATGCAGAGCCCGCCAAACCGGCACAGACAGTTACGCTCAGTGTCCACCAGAGGCCACTGTTGCGCAAAGCGAACTCCACCGCTGCCACCTGGGCTAGCTGTGAGGAAGTGGAGAAGGTTGGGAGAAGCAAAGCGAAGTGGATCTCTGCTGCTGGTAGGGATGCAGAGAGCCTGGAATTGTGGGACCGCCTAAAACTAATGAACAGTGCACGATGGGGCAGAGACCGCCCGGGATCCCTGAATGAGATGCAAGATGGATTACTAGAGCATCACCCCTTTGTAATAGCCTGACTCCTCTTACCCATGCTAGACCAGCTCTCTGAGTGGCCAGTTTCTAATCATGCTCCAGAAAATCTCCATCAGATAGTCTGTTAAACTGTACCCTGAGGGACCAGTATCCAGGCTCAGACAGAAGCCCTTCTTTCCCATCTAAGGTACCCTTAAGTGTGCCACTCTGAGAGTGTACTGGCAGAGGTTGCACAGCTCTAGCAATGATAGTTCATTTCTGCTTTGATGTTAGAGCGGTGAGCAGCGGAGGGTCCGATTATCAGTCTGCCGGAGTAATGTGAGTGGGTAAAGTCGAAAGGACTTTGCTGCGGGTGGGCTTTCATGAGAAAACCCAGACCTACCTCCTGATAGAGTCACCACATTACACCACAGTACAGACTCAGGGCTCGCCAGTCTAGCCAAAGCAAAGAAACATGGCTTGGCACCCCAAGGCTGGTTTTTCACTTTGCTTTTACTTTCCACACTAGGTAAATGAACCATCAGTAAGAAAGCAGTAAAGCACTATGTGGTTGGATTCATTTTCTTCCTCTGTGGGTGGAGGAGAGAGGGTACACTTCAGGGTGCTTTTGCTAACAGTGACTCTGTCATGGCAGGAGATAGGGAAGGCAAGAGAGATGAAGCCTCTGTAGCTGGTTCTTCAGAGCCAGCTCTGCAGGAGCTGTGACAAGAGCCCCCCCAGCCCCACTGCCTCTGCTACTGTTCCCATGTTCAGCCAGATCTTCTTTCTCATTTCAGGCCTCAGAGAAACACGCTGTGAGGTTTTAACTCCATCCAGTACGCGACGTAATTACCTCAATCCCACCGTCTGACCGCCATTCTAACGATAAGGACCTCATGCCATTACAAATCCTACGACCGTAAATACTGCAACTGATATTAATTGAGGTAACCATGATGCACCCACACATAGACCTATAAGCCCCCATCAACACAGCTATAATGAAGGAGTTAAATCTCTCCTGAAGCAAGAAAGTATTGAAGCAAAGCTACAAAACTCCACTCTAAAAAACGATTTTTCACTGAGCAGCTCCTGCTGCATTAAGGATAACGAAATAAGACCAATCCCCTCACATGTTTTTTTTGCTTCTAGCGATTAAAACCCATTTGCTATCCAGGTGTGAAATAAAAACATTCCCTGTTATTCCACATTAGCATGGTAACGGGATACCCCGCTGCTTCAGAGTGTCATACGAGTGTATGGGGGTAGGGTTTATGGGGGGGGGCAGAGGGTGTGCAATGCAGTGGCAGTGAGGGTAGGGGGCGCTGTTTGTCACACCTCAGTG